>NC_080565.1:39330615-39543115 GCF_030253575.1 Rhododendron vialii
TTATTTGAACCATTTACCATGAAATATTTGTTTGAATCATGGGATATTAATCGTGTCCACGTAGTAATCGTCATGGTAATTTAACCATGTAATGTCATGGTAATTTAACCATGTAACGGTTTTGAATATGTCATGTTATTTTTTTTTTTTTTACAGTAATTTAGCCATGTTCCATTTAATAAGATCAATAAAAAATATGACTTTCTGTTATCTGGTTGGCCAACTCGAAGAATGAAGAAAAAATGTAAATATGTGGTCAACTTATCATGTTATATTCCTAAAAATAAGTAATCAATCATATTGAAATTTACCAAATCCTATTGAATTAGGAAAATAATCCAATCCAATCCCACTAACTTAGGAAAGCAATATAACATTGAATTAGGAAAATAATCCAATCCAATCCCACTAAATTGGAAAAACAATCAAATCCAATCCCACTAAATTAGGAAAGCAATATAACATAATATATGTATATCATAGTGAAAAGGGTAAGAAAGATTATTCATACACTCAAAGGATGAAAACATAAATATGAAAAAAGGGCGGGATGAATTTTTACATAACGTGGATAAAGAGGATGAATATTTAAATATTCCAATATTTTTTTGCAACAAAAAAAATACTTACAGGAGAGTGGCGTTAACAGAAAAAGAAGTGGCAAAATCATTTCCCTTAATGAATGTCAAAGAAAATTAGCTAGTGTACGGTTAATCTTCATGAATATGTATGCATGGAATATTATAGAAAGTAAAAGTATTTCAATCTTGATATTTAAATTGATACTCCGTATTTCTCCGTAAAAAACTGTGTTCTTTTCGGATCGCATTTTTAATTTCCCCCCCCACTAATTAGAGAATTAATTCAAATCTCTGTAAGTTAGTACCGTAAAGTTTTAAAAGAAAGAGTTATGCATCGAACTATCGAAGTACTTCTCAGAAACAAAAATAGAATACCACTTGACAAAATGAAATTTCACGATAGAAATAGAATACTAATTATGATTTGTATTCATTAATAAGGTAGTATCATTTTTGCGAGCTTCGATTATTAATCGTAGGTTAAAAAACAATTTTTATGAAAGATTTACCCCAATTATGAGAATATAAGTTTTTTTTTCTTCTTCTTTTTATGCATGGAAAGAACATATAAACTACCCAATTTGTACTTATATTACCTATGTAAGATTGTTTTGCAAATTAAATTTTAGCTCAAAATACGACCTTATTTGTTGACAATCTTGTGCCTTTGGCAAGGTCAATGACAACTTCCAGCTCGTCCACATGCATGTGGTTGGGTTGTCGAATTTGTATGTGTGTGTGTGTGTGTATATATATATATATATATATATATATATATATATATATGATGAAAAAGTCAGACCCATAAAAACTAGGAATAATTTTGTCAACTAGATCTCAAGTGTCAGCTAACTCCAAGATTTCGTCAAGCGGGCATGAAGAAAAAAATAAGTGATTGTCCTCCATTAAATCGCATGGTCGAATTCCACTAATTCAAAACATTTCAAACCTTTCGGCTAGTAGAGGGTTTGTCCGGTCGTTAACTTCAGAATGTTGAAATTAGTTGAGATGAATGCAAGTTAGCCCGAACATCCAAGTTATAAAAAAACTCCCGAGCATCATCGATCCCAATTATGAATCGCTAGTATATATAATGATCAATAAAGGACCGCGAATGTGCTTATTGTTGAAATGTTACCACTACACATTATTCAACTCCCGATTATTGTGAAGTTACTACTCCCTCCGTTCCTAAATGTTTGGCACTTTTGGGAGTTCTCACTTTTAAGGAAGAAATATTATTGTATTGTGCAAAAATCAAGTGTCCCATCTTACCCTTTTAGTGTACTTTGAATAGTACTTAAAAATTTGAATTTGAAATTTTGTGCCCAAAAGAAAAGGGTGACATGGGAAGTTTACTATATTTTGCTTTTGACTTTTCAAAATGGACAAATTATATGGGACAATAAAAAACATGAAAGTGCCAAACATTTAGGGACGGATGGAGTATTATTATGGGTTTGACTTTTTTTACGGAGACAAAAACCTTGGTGTGCACATGAGAAATGTGTGTTTGTGGTGTAGGTGCAAAGGGGTATTTGCAATAGAATAGCTTGAGTAAGTTACCAACTTTATGAAAAAACAAGCAAGTGGACATGTGAAGGTCAACGTGCATTCCCCTACGAGATTATATGTTCAAATTTTATAGACGTCAGAAATTTCAAACCTTGGAGCTATTGAGCATTTATCTAGTCATTAACTTTAAAACTGTAGAATTAGTAGAGATGAGCATCATAATGCAGACATCCATTTTAAAAACAACCACCAAGTGTTGCAACTTCGAACTTCGAATGACAAATTGCAACATATCTCCACCAAAAAAGTAAGAGTTAAGATTATCAAATAGTAACGTTATCTTAGGTTATGTCTGCAACAGTTTTGGTCCAAAATCAGTTACGAAATTAGGTTCATATAGAGCTAGTTGGCTTTAGTCACCATGCATGGGTACACCAGGGGGCGGCGCCATTTTGATTAGAGCTGGGCAACAGACACGAGACACGATAACACGACACGAACCGAACACGAAGTTAGCGGGTTAGGGTTGAACATTTCTGACACGAAACACGAAAATGACACGACTCGAGAACACGAATTCTAAATGGGTCGGGTTCGGGTTGAACACGCGAGACACGAAATTGACACGACCAACACGGTTACGAATCTGTATCACCCATTTTCACGAACATATATACATAATATATGGTATATCTGCAATTCTATATAGAGTTAGGCAACAGACACGATAACACGACACGAACCGGACATGAAGTTAACGGGTTAGGGTTGAGCATTTCTGACACGAAACACGAAAATGACACGACTCGAGAAACACGAATTCTAAATGGGTTGGGTTAGGGTTGGGTGATTTGTGATACGAACACGACTGACACGACACGAACACGACCCGACACGACCTGTTACCCAGGTCTAATTTTGATAACGCAGGGAATATTTGGGTTGACCCAACCCTAATTACTTAAAAAATTGTGGAGATTTGCCTACCCTCAGTACAATCCAATCCTGCCACATTCTGTTCCGAAAATCTAACGGAAATCCTAAGGACATCGACAAGGTGGGAACCGACCCTTGCAAGGAATTTTTCTATCAATCATCTTTCCAAGGAATTTTTCTACCTTGCAACGGCGTCCCATTCTACTCAAAGGTTGGACTCTAAACTGATTCTCGAACCTCGAACCAATAGAGCTAGTATCGGAGGTGTGTTTAGAGATTCTTATGGGCGTTGGTTACTTGGCTTCAATCAATACGTTGGTGCCATTACTAGTATGGTAGCAGAACTCAAAGCTATTCGTATGAGCCTCCAAATAGCTTGGACTCAAGGGTACTTTCATACACTTGATTTGGAGTCCAACTCACAAATCAATACTTTGCTGCTTTATGCTTTACATTGTATTTCACCGTGGCTCATCCCTCTTATCTTTGATTGCAAGATGCTCCTGGCTTGTAAATGGGATGTTCAAATCAAGCACATTCTCAGGGAAGCAAACTTTGTTACTGATGGTTTGGCAAAAAAACCATTGGCGTGTGACGGAACGTTGCATATGTTCCCTTTTGTACACCCATGCTTTCTTTTGATGTTCGTGGGATGGCTACCCCACATTGTGTAGCCCACCATCTTGTAGTATAAATAAATAAACATATATGCTCCTTGAGATTTTAAAAAAGGTGGGAATCAACCCTGCACAGACCATCGCAGGGGGCTCACTTCAGATCTTGTACGGATAATCGGAGCCGTTCAATAATTTTAAAATAACTTTTCAAGTGTCCTCTTGCAGCATATCAGCTCAATCAAATACGTGTAAGTGCTTAATCCAATCTTTGATTTTATTAGTAGTTATTTCTAGTTTGTGCAGAATATCTAGATATAGTGTTTTGTTTGGATTGGGAGATGCTGCCAAGCAGAGGTGCTTGGCAGCGGTGCCGAGCGCATCTCGGCCGTCCAAAAGTGTTTTGGATGGCCCGGATGTAAAGGTACCGAACGGATTTAAAAAAAAAGAAAAAGAAAAGGAAAAAGATGTTTCGATTCGGGCCGTTGATTCCGAGATGAACGGCCGGATTGGCCGCTCGGCACCCGCTCGGCAGGGGTGCCGCTCGGCAGGGTTGTTTAGGGTCGGAGTACTATTTAGGCATTTACTCGGGCGCTTGTACCAGTAAACGAGAAGGTGAAAAGGTTTAAGCGAACCCACTAGGTTAAAGAAATGTATTAATTCTTTTATTTTTATGTATAAATTATTTTTCCTTTACTATTGTCGACACTGGGTCATCGGTGCATAACCAAAGTAAATGAAAACTCAGATAAAATTGAGAATTAACAGATATTATAGCTCCACAAAAATAAAATAAAATAAATCAGGTCCAATAAATTTATGCGCAAAATAATACGTTTCTATTTTGTATATAGTGTAGTATTACTGAAATCTTCTTTACGATTTTGTTACTGTTGAACTGAAATTTTTAAGGCGCCCCTAAATTTACTTTCCTTGCAAATGTACTCTTTTCGCTGGGGTGTGCAGCCCAACAAATGGAGTAGACACCCAGTGAAAGAACCATTAAATGTTCATTCCTCGTTTAAAAGTCGTCGAACAAAATTGTTTTCTCCTTGAGATAGACTTTTTCACAACGGCTCCATGAACAGGGTGTTTACGGAGTGGCGCAAATCTCAGCTGTCCATTTGCACAATTAATGAGTAATGACTGAAATTCGTTTTCAATTATAATCGGTCACAATTAACTTTTCCCCGGTAAAGTTTCATTAAAATCTGGACTGTCTAAAACACTTTTAGACAGTAGTGATTCACTTCCGTAAATTTTCTTTACGGAAACTTTTGTAAAAAAAGTTTTTTTCTTTCTCCTCTTCGCAGCTAGCCCAATAAATAAAGCATGTCCACGCAGATTCATGAAAACAATAAGAACATAGTCTACAGTTTTATTAGACCAAAACTGGGCGAAACAAATCAAGCAGTAGTTCAGAGTTCAAACCAGTGCACACATTATTGATTCTTCTCTTACAACAAACTGGCAAAACCAAAAACACAATAAATACTTCACGTTTTTTTTATTATCAAACAACACTACTCAAAATGGCGGTACTATACCCCTCATCCTCATCAAAAAATGAATTCCAAAGCGTCACACCCCCATACTTTCTCGACTTCTTTACCACCGGGAGTACCTGATTCGTCAACACGTCGACGGGAATAAATCCGCCCGGAATAACTTCGGTATCAGGCGGGCGCGGCACTACCACCAATCCCAAGAAAAACTTTCGAGCTTTTACTGACTTGGTCCACAGGGCCCATGAATTCAACAAATTACTAGTATTATTTCCACCAAGGTACATACATGAAAAATTAAGATCAAGAGTGGTATAATACAGTACCCAAACAAAGTCAAAAAGGCCTGTTTTAAGAGCCTTCCCTAAGGAAGAATCGGGGTACCCACACCCTGGGGCAGCCGATAAGTACACCTTCTTCTTTCCGCACTTGCTAAAACCATGTAGATAGCGGGCAAGATCATCCCAATACAGATCGAAACTTTGCTTGATGTAGAAATCTATACCGTCCAAAACAGCAGCACCGAAAGGGCGATTCGGTGAGAATCCACCTAAGTAGTTGTTCCATAGATACAGGGAAACATTTTTTGCGTCGGCTTTGGAAGAAAGAGAGTAGTCTCCAACGTTGCCGCCGATGGAGAGCATCACTTTGATACCCTTCCTTTGGCAGTGCCTGGTTAATTTAGGGATATAAACATGATCAGTATTTTCCGAAACGATTTATAAACATTTTCTAATCTAAATAGTTGACAAATTTATAAGAAGGTGCAAATAGATCGAACAAGTTATAGGGATAGAAGAAAAAATGAATAATACACCCTCTTAGAAAATACTAATAATACTACTGGGTTTTTAAAGAGAAGTGAAGAGCTAGCTATGACTATTAGTCCTTTTCAATAGCTGAAAACTTAAAGCTGCCTTATTAACAAACAATTAATACCGGATTTGGTTGGTAATGATGGTGCAACCATTGGTGGTGGTGTTGCATTGGTTGGGCTGGGCGAGTGAAGGGGTTTGGCCGTTGCCAAATATGTCGAGGAATGCAATGTTGACATAGGCGAATCTTCCGGTGGCGCAGACTGCGGTGAGGTCTTCTACGCCGATAACGTATACGCCTATGCCGCCGCGGCGGGCCTCGGTGGTTTTCAGGAGAGTTGGGAAGAGGAGGAGGGACAGCAATAATAGAAAGACAGTTCTGGCTTGAGTTTTTTTTGCCATGATAGTTTTTTTTAATCTTTGAATGGTTGATGTTTCAATGGGGACTGAAGTTCCTCTGGTTTTATAGGAGGGGTTAAGGGAATGATATATATTAATACTAATTGTTTGGTGCTGCCTCTTGTAATTTTTTAAATGCTCATAATGACAACTCACGTCTGTGCTTATCTCAAATGAACTTTTTTTTTTCTGTTGACTATTTGTAGAAGAATTTTCACAGGGGGCTGTTTGCAACCCACAATCTTCTTCATACAACCCATTTAAAATTAAAAAGTTTTGCAGAGAAATATACCCAAATGTGTAAAGACAAAAAAAAGTGAATAAACCAAATATTTTTGTCTTTATTCAAAAAAATTGGGTTTCGATAATAATGTTGTACTTCTTGGATTTCTATCGTCGAGACGAACCAATAATCCACAATAACTAATAAATGCGAAAAAATTAAATAAAAAAACTATTCAAATGGATTATTTTGCCAAAAAAAACATCCATGACCAAGGGTTTTTACTTTTAGTTTGACATGTGAATGGTGGGTTTCATGCATATCCAAAATGGCATAATTAAAACTAAAAAATTTCTAAAATTAGTAATATTAGTCTAAAATATAGGGTCACGATGGTATAACTAATTGGCCATGAGTAAAGAGGATGCCGAAGCTCACAAATTCTGACTCTAATGCATGTGCCAAAAATGAATAAGCACCTTGAAAAGTCATCAAACTTTAAGAAAATAAAGTTGTCCTGGCTACAATATTAAATTTCTCTTATTTGTGGGCGGCATGATGTAAATCAGCCGGGTTTTAACCCTGTTCAGACTTCATTGGTAAACAAAGTTATTCACGGAGGAGCCGTGAATAAATTATTCACGGAACCGTTCAATCGCAGCCGTTTGTTTCAGCAATCAATGGTCAAGATATGTTTTTCAATTTTGACCGGTAAACATATCTTTTATTGATCAAAATTGATTTTCAAACCAGATAATTCAAAACACTCTTGAACACTCGCAATCGACTTCCGTAAAAATTTATTTACGGAACTCTCCGTAAATAAATTTTTTTATTTGAAAAATACATGGTTGACTTACAAAAAAAATAAAACCACAGTCCCATGCATTTCATTCTTGTGAAAATGGGATATGAACCTTCCAAATACGATTGTGGAGCATTAATTAAGAGCGTACATCCCACATCAAGAACTTAAAGATAGAAAACATACAGAACACTTCACTACATAGAAATACATTCCACATTCCACTGCAATTTTCTTATATTTATCCATGAGGAAAACTTATTTACGGAGCGCCAGAAATAAGCGCGCAATCTCGGCAGTCTAAAAGTATTTTTGGACGATTCGGATTAAAGTTAATCTTATAGTCAAAGATTAAAAACACATCTCAACAATTGATTGCCGAAACGGACAGCTGAAATCGCTTAGCTCCATAAAGAGCCGCTTTGCAGCAGCTCCGTAAAATAAGTTTCTCTCTTTATCCATTAGTTTACTTGTTCTTGATATCAACGTACATTAATTTTACCTTTACCTGTTAAAACTATTGAATATTAAGTAAATGACTGTCTTGATTGAGGATTTTTCACTCTGCTTGTTAGTGATATCTGACATCCACAATCGTAACACGACTGGAATTTTAAATTAAAAAAACACAGTCCCATTGTTTGTGCCTTAACTGCATATTGTTTCGTTGTTCATTGTGATCATTATGTTATAGATCCTTTACTTACCTCTCCCTGCGCGGGCCAGGGATTGCACGTGCATGAGAATCTTAGAGCTTATCCCAATTTGGTTAATTATAAACTCAAAAACTAATATGTGAGTTTTTGCATCCTCTCTACTCATGGCCAAATTGAACGCTTGGAATAATTTTGTCAACTCTCAAGTGTCAGCTAACTCCGAGGTTTGTCTAAGTGGACATGAAGAAAAAAAATTAGTGATTGTCCTTCATTAGGTCGCATAGCCGAATTCTATAGATTCAAAACATTCCAAACTGTTAGGCCAGTGGAGAGTTTGCCCGATCGTTATCTTCCAAGCTGAAATTAGTTAAAATGAATGCAAGTTGACTCTCGAGCATCTCCGGTTATAAAAAAAACTCTCAAGTGTCATCCCAATTATGAACCAATAAAGGACCACGCGCGAATCATGTGCTTATTGTGGGGATGTTACCACCACACATTATATTCAACTCCCATTTATTGCGAATTCATCTTACTATTATGGGTTTGACCTAATCGAAAGGTTACGGGTTTGACTTGCCCCGTTCCGGAACGATAAATAAGTACTTATTTTTTAAGAAGGCAATTTCAAGCTTAAAAATCACGTGCTTACGCAAATAATTTTTCTATCACTATGGATCTTATTTGATAGATCTCATTGAGATCTTTAATACGGTGCAAAAAAATTTGAAAAATTATTTTTCATTTACATTATTTTTGAGTTTGAAAATGTGAAATAAGTACTTATTTTTTAAGAAGGTGTTCTGGAACGAGGCCTTAATCAAAAGGTTCGGACCCTTTCAATGCGCTTTCCCACACTTTTTTTTAAGGAGAGAGACAAAAACTATGGTTTGCACATGATAAATTAATGTTGTGTTTGTGGTGTAGTTACTTACGAATGGGTACTTGCGATACAATAGCTTGAGTGATGGATACATTTTTGCAATTATTAGTCACCAACTTTGTGAAAAAAAAAAACAAGTTAGTGGACATGTGAAGGTCAAAGTGCTTTCCTCGATCTATGAGATTGCATGTATCCATCTCACAGACGTCAAAAATTTCAAACCTCGAACCATTTTCAGGACTCAAGAATTAGAAGAAGTGCGCGCAATGATCCGAACATCCATTTATTGAAAAAAAACAACCAAGTGTTGCAGGTTCGAATGACATGCAAATTGCAACATCTACACAAAAAGTAGTGAGAGTTAAGATTATCAAATGCTCCCTCCATCCAAATTTAATAGTCTTTTTTGGGAGTTCGTGTCATTTTTCAATCGATTATATCTTGTAATTTATAATGTTTTATGTAATTTTGAAAACATTGTATTATAGAATTAATTGAGAACTATCAAATAAGATCTATATTGGATATAAAATCCGAACGGGGAAAGTGGTATTTGAGTAACGTTATCTTAGGTTATGTCTGCCACAGTTTTGGTCCAAAAATCAGTTACGATTACTTACGAAATTAGGTTAAGTCATATACAGAGCTAGTCACCATGGATACACCAGGGGGCGGCGCCATCTTGATATAGTCCTGTATAATGGAGGGAATAACAGGGTTGACCCAACCCTAATTAAAAAATTGTGGAGTTTTGCCTACCCTCGGTACAATCCAATCCTACCTCATTCTGTACCAAAAATACAAATAAAAATCTTAACGGAAATCCCAAAGGACACCGACAGGGTGGGAATCAACCCTACACAGACCGTCGCGCGGGACTTACTCTGGGTTCCACACAGATAATTCGAATTGTTCAATAATTTTGAAATAAAAATTTTTGAGTGTTCCAGCGAAATATCAGCTTAATTTAATACGTAAAGGTAGTCGATCGAATTTTCCATTTCGCGCGGACACTCAAAAAAATATTTTAAATTTGTTGAATGCTCAAATTATCCGTATCGGACCCGAAGTGGACCTCACGCGATGGCCTGTGTAGGATCGGTTTCCATCTTGTGGACCCGCTTATGGCCCTTATTTGGTAGAGGTTGGTTGCTGGAGCTTGGCCATTTTTATGTGGGTGGCAGTTTGGTTGTGGCCCATGGGTAGAGTGTCTCCTATGAATAAGGGGATGTGGTTATTCCCGGTCACGGGTTTTTTCCCTTCTTAATTTCAAAGGCAGAGATTGTTTGATAATTTAAATTTAATACTTAAAATTGAATAAATTAAGTAAAAAGGATTCAATAGGTTTGATAATCACATTTTATATTACTTAATAAATTAAGTGCTACTTAAAATATAAGCTAAAAAGTTTTTTAAAAAAAAAAGTGGCTTTGAACTACTTAATTGTAGCTGAATTTTTGTATATTTGTATTCCACAACCATACCAACACCACTACCACAACCACTCCCACCACCACCACCACTCCTACAACCAATCCACCACCACCACCACTACCTCTTCACCACCACCACCACCACCACATCGTCGCCACCACTACCATGTCGCCGCCGCCGCCACATCAACGCCACCAGTGCACAACCACCACTCCACTGCCACCACCACCTACTCCACCACTACACCACCACTACCACGCCACCATCACCACCTCCACGCCACCATTGCACAACCACCACTCCACCATCATCACTCACTGCCACCATTACACTACCTTTACTCCACTGCCACCCTCAAACACAGGAGCGGACCCATGTTGGGGCACGTGGGGTCACGTGCCCCCACGTCTTCTTCTTTTTTTTAAATTAAAAAAGTTTTGATATAAATATATAAAAGTTTCCTAGTCTTGTGCCGAACATTGGCGCCGTGGTGTAGTGGTTGTACATGCTGTGAAAATGTCTAGGTGCCTGGGCTTCATTCCCAGCAACCCCCATTTTTTGGTTTGTTTTTTATTTTAGTTCTACCTCTTTTCTTTATATTTGCATTTTTGTTCTACCTCTTTTCTTTATTTCTCCATTTTTGTCCTATCTCTTTGTGTTTTCCTCCCAATCCAAAATACACTACAACACGAAAGGCCTATTGCGAGGAAATATGGTGAGGAAATTCAATTTCGTCGCTAAAAGTACACAATCTGCGAGGAAATCCAATTTCGTCGCTAAAAAGTTACATTTAGCGAGGAAATTTCATTTCCTCGCCAAAAAGTTACATTTAGCGAGGAAATAATAATTTCCTCGCAAAAAGGTTACATTTGGCGAGGAAAACAGAATGTAACTTTTTTGCGAGAAAATATTTTTCCTCGCCAAATGTAACTTTTTGATAAGAAAATATTTCGTCACCTTTTTTAGGATTCATTTTTTTTTATATATAAGTTATTATTAATTATATTCCTATGTATTTTGTAATATCACGACGGTATATGACATAATAAACTATACCATTATGAAATTTATTAAAATAAAAAGTGTTAAAAGGGAACAAATAGTTTTTATCACCAATCGCATTGAATTGGTGAAGAAACCTCGTATTTGTCACTTTTCTTATTCTAATTAGCAATGAAAGATATCTTGAAGTGTAGGTATCGATGATTTTTTTCATAATAGTGAAAAACTCAACAGAAGATAAAGTTAAAAATATCTTAAGTTACTGATGTACGTTGTATTTAAAATATCTCAAAGTTGGATCATCACAATTCTATTTTCAGAACATCTACATAAAAATGCACTATTTCACAAAAAATACACTATTTCATATGTGTTGTGCATTCATGCTGTAATTTTTTTTCCCCTGTAAATAGTTTGTTGATTTTTATTTAAACCAACTTAGGTGATTGTAATGACATTCCTTTATAACCAGATAAATATGTTAAGTATTAATTTCAAATGCAATTTTGTAAGTATCATAGATACTTTTATTTATACATATACATATTGTGTGTGTGTGTGTGTGTGTGTGTGTGAGAGAGAGAGAGAGAGAGAGAGAGAGAGAGAGAGAGAGAGAGAGAGAGATGTTTTAAAATTTTAAAAAATTTATTAAAGATTAAAAAATTAAAAAAGTATTGTCTTTAGTGCTTTTAGGATGATCTTATATGAATATTTATAAATTTTGTTCATATTATTATAGCGATGATGAAAAAAATTACAAGTCTATAATACCCTTTGTATTTGGCAAAAAAGAAGGTCAAACTCACTTTTAAAATTAGAAAATGAGGGTGATGCTTCTTGTTATTCATAATCTGATATTAAAATATTAGTACTAAGTACAAAAAAAAATTTACCCTGAAAATAACAATTAGTGGTTGAGATTCACTTTGATATATAGGGTCCCACACATCAAACTGAATCTCAACCACTAGTTGTTTTTTTCGGGGTACTCTGAGGTAAATTTTCTTTGTCCCTAACTTTTCGTTAAAATATATCTCAAGCTTATGACGACAAAATTAATCTCATTCCATAAAAGTTAGGATTATCCCATAAAAAAATGAGAATAATAACACATATTATTAGTTCTTCAAAAGTTGTCAGATAAAATTGTTGTGCTAGCAAAAAATTAACTTGTTCAAATAAAGTTCAGACACTATAAAACTACAAAAAGTAGAAAGGCCAAAATTAATGTTGAAAAAATTAATTTGGAGTGGTGAAAGAGATAATATATAAATAAAGTTTCACCAATTTCACAGAATGTACAGTGTAGCGTGGTTGGTAGTTGCTTCGCGTCTTATGGGAGAGGTCCAAGGTTCGAGTACCAGCAGCTGCAAAAAGCGCGGAAAGAACTTCTGTTTTGGGATTCTTTTTGTTTAGCGAGGAAAAAATTTCCTCGCCTATTGATAAATTCGTAGCCTATTTGACGACAAATGGTATTTGCGAGGAAAATATTTAGTGAGGAATTTAAGCATTTAGCGAGGAAGAAATTCCTCGCAACACGTCAAATTAGGCGAGGAATTTATTTTCCTCGCTAATACTTTTTGCGACAAGGTTTTAGCGAGGAAAACTGGTGACAAAAGTTTTCCTCGCTAATACATTTTGCGAGGAAATCAGGTGCTTTTGTGAGGAAACTAAATCCTCGCTATAGCCCTTTCGTGTTGTAGTGATATTACGAAAATAAAATTTCTAAATTACTATATTCTTTAGTTTTTCTCTTGACTTTGACATTAATCTTACAATTGCCACCATGACAGTTGAAGAGTATTCAGCCATGAAGATTGTCAAAAATCGATTGCGGAATAGAATGAGTGATCAATATTCAATGATTGAGTGATAATTTAGTACTCCATTCGTCCCATAATGTTTGTCCGGTCCACAAAACGAGGATGTAAAAATTATACAATTTTTGCAAGAAAAATTCAAATTTCTTTCAACAATTCACTAGATATCAATGGGTTCTTTTAATTTACGGGAAAAAAAATGAATTTTTTATTCAAAGAAATGCATTATTTTGGAGTTTTCGTTTTGCGAACCGAACAAATATTTTGGAACGGAGGGAGTAGTATATATACAGAGAAATATTTTTTAAGATTGTGAATAATAGGTGGCCCTAGTATATAGAATTTCTAGGTCCGCCACTGCTCCAACACCACCACCACACTCATTCCATCCCCACCCTCGCCACTCCACCACCCTCACCACCACCACAATCACCACTCTACCATTACCATAAGTACATTGTAACTATTAGTAAATTAAGAGAAAATCGAAACTAAAATTAATTCATTATTTTTTAATCCAGTGCTTGATATATTTATCAAACAGCTTTTCAACTTAAAAAATTTAGCATTTAGCTTTTAATACTTAATTTTTCAGCTTTCAGTTTTATCAAACAGCCTCTTACATTCAAGGCTAGAGTGAGATACAACAAGGCTATTTCTGTCCGTCGCCCTTCTCACGGAGATTTATGTGGACGTTACCGCTCATATAGCTAAGTCAAATGGCCCCATGATTCGCGAGAAACGGAGGTGGAATCCTAAAGCAGTTGGTTTTGTCTCTCATATGGAAAGCAGAAAAGTTATGTGCACAGCAGCTTATACACAGCAGCTGTGCACAGATGCCATAAATTCTGTAGTGATTTTGGGTGTTTTGTTAACGCCTCTAACGATATCGAACGAAACTCATTTTTTACAGAGACCTTAAACGACATATTTAGAACAAAATGAGCGGCTCCGATCATCTTTGTGCGACCCGAGCCAGGAGAAAATGGCATCTGTGCACAGCTGCTGTGTATAAGCTGCTGTGCACATAGCACTGCTCTATGGAAAGGTAACTGTTTGCGGCCGTTGTGATGAGGAGTAGGAGTTGGCTTATGGTGGCCAAGGCAATCCCCATTTTCAAAATCTCACTACTCAATTAGTATTTTTTTTTCAAATTCTACTCCTAAAACTTTACATATATGGTTGGAGTAGTTGTTTTTAGAATACCTAGATATAGTGTTTTGTTTAGGGTATGAGCATTTTTTAGTATCAGCAAAAAAAATTTATTAATCACCGAATTTTAGGATAGGAGTATTATTATTTAGCCATATAGAGTCCTCAACCTTAAAATTTTATTGTTTGATCATGTTGGGACCCTCTCGTATATAAAATCGGACACGCGGCGATATTTCACATGCATGGGGCATGAAGCAATCCTAGGGCGTTGCGGCTTTACCAGTTAAAGCTTTGCTTATAAATAGAGGAACAAAAGGAGGAAAAGGGGTTCCAACACCAAATCAAATTCCAGCACTTTCTTTTACCAATTAATTTACTCGAGGGCGGTTGTAGTGATTAACTAGGAGGCGAGAAGGGAACGTCCCACTAGGTTAAAGAAATGTAGGAGTATTAATTCCTTCTTTTTTTATTTATAAATCTATTTTTCTTTACTATTGTCGGTATTGAGTCATTGGTGCATAGCCAAAAAAGTAAATGAAAAATCAAATAAAATTGTGAATAATTAGATATTATAGCTCGATAAAACAAAATAAATCAGGTTCAATAATTTATTAGCTAAATAATACGTTTATATTTGATATATAGTGTTGTACTACTGAAATCCTTTTTACGATTTTGTTGCCATTGAACTGAAATCTTAGAGGCGCCCCTGAATTTACTTTCCTTGCAAATGTAAATGTACTCTTTTCGTTGGCCAGCCTTCAAATGTACTCTTTCGTTGGGGTGTGCAGCCCAACAAATGGAGTAGACACCAGTGTTAAAGAACCATTCAATAGTACTGTTCATTCCCTACTCAAAATTCGTCGGACAAAATTGTTTTCTCCTCTTCACATCCCAATAATTACAGGAAAAAAATGCTTGTATTTGTCACTTGTCGGGAACCACTCACTTTGGATCAAAGGTAGATGTCAAAGAACATATATACTACGTTTTTATTAGTCCAAAACTGGGCGAAAGAAATGAAACAATAGTTCAGAGTTCAAACCAATGAACACATTCTTGTTACATGAAGAGACTACAAATTGGCAAAACCAAAAACAAAGACTCCACGATTTTTCATCGCACACTGCTTAGAATGCCGGTACTATACCCATCCTCCTCATCGTAAAACAAATTCCAAAGCATCACACCCCCATACTTTCTCGACTTCTTTACCACCGGTAGTACCTGACTCGTTAACACGTCGACTGGAATAAACCCGCTCGGAATAACATCGGTGTCGGGCGGCCGTGGCAGTGCCACCAATCCCACGAAAAACATCCGAGCTTTTACCGACTTGGTCCACACGGCCCACGAATTCAACAAATCAGTAGTAGTATTTCCACCAACGTACTCACATGCATTGTCATAATACTGTATCCAAACAAAGTCAAAAAAGCCTGTTTTAAGAGCATTCCCTAAGAGAAAATCGGGGTACACACACCGTGGGGCAGCCGATAAGTACACCTTCTTCTTTCCGCGCTTGCTATAACTATGTAGATAGCGGGCAAGATCATCCCAATACAGTGGGGAACCTTGCTCAATGTAGAAATCTATACCGTCCAATACAGCAGCACCGAAAGGGCGATTCGATGACCATCCGCCTAAGTAGTTGTTCCAGAGATACAGGGAAACATTTTTTGCGTCGGCTTTGGAAGCGAGAGTGTAGTCTCCAACGAGGCCGCCAATGGAGAGCATCACTTTGATGCGCTTCCTTTGGCAGTACCTGTACGTTTTAGGGATATAAACATTAATTGATCAGTCTTTTCCAAAACGAAAAATAAACATTTTCTAATCCAGATGGAAGAAATTATGAATAATACACTACTCTTGGAAAATAATACTACTGGGTTTGATTCGTTTGAATCATTTTAAAGAGAAGTGAAGAGCTATGACTGTTCATTTTCAATAACTGAAAACTTAAAGCTGTTATTAACAAACAATACCTGATTTGCCCGCTAAAGATGGTGCAGCCATTGGTGGCGGGGTTGCAGTGTTGTGTAGCCAGGCCGAGTTGAGGGGTTTGGCCGTTGCCAAATACGTCGAGGAATGCAATGTTGACATAGGTGAATCTTCCGGTGGCGCAGAGTGCGGTGAGGTTTCCTTCGTTGCCGTTAAAGTTGCCGTCTTGGCCCCAGTATACAGCTATGCCACCGCGACGGGTGCGGTGGGTGCGGTGGGCGTGGTGGGTGCGGCGGGCATGGTGGGTATGGCGGGCGTGGCGGCCGCGGCGCGCCTCGGTGGTTTCCAGGAGAGTTAGGAAGAGGAGGAGGGACAGCAATAATAGAACGAGAGCTCTGGCTTGAGTTTTTTTAGCCATGATTTTTTTTTTAATCTTTGAATGAGTGATGTTTCAATGGGGACTGAAGTTCCTCTGGTTTTATAGGGGGGGTTAAGGGATTAAAGGAATGATATAGTAATTGTTTAATCCTCATGACATCTCACGTCTGTGCTCATCTCAATGAATTTTTTTTTTGGTTGGGATTAAAGGAATGATATAGTAATTGTTTATTTTCGGATTAAATTATTTACCAAAAATTTCTCTAATTTAAAGAATTACTTCAAATCTCTTTAATTTAGTGTCAAAAAGTGAGAAAAAGTATCCATTGAAGTACTTTTTTGAAACATAGAAATGACAATTTCTTCTGTGGGGCCATGCTAATCTTTTCTTTCATCGGAATTATAGTGAGGCATTTGCCATGTGGTGATTAATTACGTACCTTTTTTTCATCAACCATTCTAAACCTTCGGGTCGGTTATTAAAGAGTTTGCTCGATCGTTAACTTTAAGACTCCTAATTTAATCAAGAGCATAAATTGGACCGGACATCCGTTTATTAAAAACAAAACTCACAATTGTCTACCCAATTATGAAGTCGCCAGCATATATAATGACCAATAAGAGTCTGCGAATGTGGTTAATTACTGTGTGGGATGTTGCCAGTCAACTCTCCCGTGTGTTCTGAACTAATCGTTCTTAAGTAGTATTATGGGTTTGACTTAAATCAAACGGTCGGATTCTTTTTTTTTTTTTCCAGGTTAAACGTTCGGATTCTTCTCCAGATAAAAAGAAAGAAAATACCGTTCGGATCCTTTCAATGCGCTTCCCACACATTTTTTGAGAGAAAAATTATGGTGTTCACCGGAGAAATGTTGTGTGTTTGTGGTGTAGTTTTTTTTTTTTTATATATATATTTTGTATGACCGGATGTCCGACAGTTTGCGAGCGCCTCAACTAATTATGGGGCCCTTAAAGTTAACGATCAGACAAACTTTCCAGACTTCCAGCGACCCCCAAAATTGAAATGTTTAGGCTTTGTGGGATTGGAACATGCAATATCATGAAGGACAATTAATTACTACAGTAATTTTTATTTTATTTTTTTCATACAAACTGGTAACTTGGCAGTTAAGTTAATGTTCGTTTGCGGTGTAGTTACGAATGGGTATTTGCGATATTAGTGGTTTGACTTTGAGTGATACATATTTTTCTATGTTTAATTTTCGAATGACAAATTGCAACATCTACACAGGAAGTAAGAATAAGATTATTTATCAACTAAATAGTAGAGACCTCTTGTTATTTATTTATCAGAGTAACGTTACTGTAGTCATCTTTTATATATGTCTGCAACAGTTTTGTTCGAAAAATTAGTTGTGAAGAAATTAGTCTAAGTCAGTAGATCGAGTTGGCTTAGGTACTTATTTTCCGTTTTACGAAACATGTTATTCTCTCACAATACATTACTTTCTTTTATCAATTTACTTATAAATAGAGGAACCAAAGAAAGAAAAGGGGTACCTTCCAACACAAAATTAAGTCCAACATTTTCTTTAATTATCAATTTAATCAGGGGCGGTTGTACCAGTAAACGATGAGGCGAGAAGGTTCAAGCGAAGCCACTGGGTTAATTCTTTACATAAATTGATTTTTCTTTACTATTGTCGGCACTAAGTCAAAGAAAACCATGTCCACGCACATTCGTGAAAACAATAAGAACATAGTCTACGGTAAGAACACATTGTACAGTTTTATTAGTCCAAAACTGGGCGAAACAAATCATAGTACAATAGTTCAGAGTTCAAACCAATGCACACATTCTTTCTTACAACATATTGGCAAAACCTAAAACAAAGACTTAATTGATGATTTTTCATTTAACACTGCTCAGAATGGCGGTACTATACTCGTTCTGCTCCTCATAAAACAAATTCCAAAGCATCACACCCCCATACTTTCTCGACTTCTTTACCACCGGGAGTACCTGACTCGTCAACACGTCGACCGAAATAAACCCGTCCGGAATAACTTCAGTAACGGGCGGCCGCGGCAGTGCCACCAATCCCAGAAAAAACTTCCCAGCTTTTACCGACTTGGTCCACAGGGCCCACGAGTTCAACAAATTAGTACTCCAGTATTATTTCCACCAAGGTACGCACATGAAGGATTAAGATTAACATTGCTATAATACAGTACCCAAACAAAGTCAAAAAGGCCTGTTTTAAGAGCCTGCCCTAACACAAAATCAGGGTACGCACACCCTGTGGCAGCCGATAAGTACACCTTCTTCTTTCCGAGCTTGCTAAAACCATGTAGATAGCGGGCAAGATCATCCCAATACAGTGGGGAACTTTGCTCGATGTAGAAATCTATACCGTCCAATACAGCGACATCGAAAGGGCGATCCGATGACCATCCACCTAAGTAGTTGTTCCAGAGATACAGGGAAATATTTTTTGCGTTGGCTTTGGAAGCGAGAGAGTAGTCTCCAACGATGCCACCGATGGAGAGCATCACTTTGATGCCCTTCCTTTGGCAGTACCTGTTTAGGGATGTACACATGATCAGTCTTTTCCGAAAAATAAACATTTTCTAATCTAAATAGTTGACGAATTTATAATGCGTGCATCTAATAATTCATGTGAAAATAACGAAAAGATCAATTTCAGTTACATAAGACCAAGTCATTAGATATATACATATAGCATCCAGTTCCCCTCAAACAAAAGTGGACAAAAATTTTGACACACAACTAATCGGAATTCTACGCAAATGATCAGAGCCGTTCAATTTGTTTAAAATATATTTTTAAAAGTTCCCGTAAAAAATTAACTCATTCCGATATCGGTAAATGCTTGATCGGTTCATTGCGTTTTATCTATTAAAATTTGATAGGAATCAACTGAATGAACCAATCAAGCACTTACCGATATCCTAATGAGTTGATTTTTCACGAGAATTTTGAAAAAATTTAAAATACATTTTAAACAAATTGAACGGTTCCGATCATATGTGTGATACTAAAAAATGGGTCCCTCAAAAAACTTGTGGCAAAATTCGTGTCAAATATAATTTTTTTTTTTAACAGCGACAAAGAAATTTTATTAACCTTTATACAAAGATTAATAGGACAAATATAGTTAGTGAGAACGGTGGAAGACACAAACAAACAAACAAACTCGTCATCTTAAACTCAGAAGTCATAATTAACTACTACTACTACATAAGAATGTGTAAATATATAGATCGAACAAGTTAATTATAGGCATAGAAGAAAAAACGAGTAATTAATACACTTCTCTTATCTTAATTAGAAAATAATACTACTGGGTTTGATTAATCATTTTAAAGAGAAGTGAAAAGCTATGACTATTAGTCCTTTTCAATAACTGAAAACTTAAAGCTGCCTTATTAACAAACAATTAATACCGGATTTGGTTGGTAATAATGGTGCAACCATTGGTGGTGGTGTTGCAGTGTTGGGTGGGCAGGCCGAGTGAAGGAGTTTGGCCGTTGCCAAATACGTCGAGGAATGCAATGTTGACATAGGCGAATCTTCCGGTGGCGCAGACTGCTGTGAGGTTTCCTACGCCGCTGCTAAAGTAGCTGTCTTGGCCAACGTATACGCCTATGCTGCCGCAGCGGGCCTCGGTGGTTTTCAGGAGAGTTGGGAAGAGGAGGAGGGACAGCAATAATAGAAAGAGAGTTCTAGCTTGAGTTTTTTTTGCCATGATATTTTTTTTTAATCTTTGAATGGTTGATGTTTCAATGGCGACTGAAGTTCCTCTGGTTTTATAGGAGGGGTTAAGGGACTGATATATATTGGAGTAGTACTAATTGTATGGTGCTGCCTCTTCTAATTTTTTAAATGCTCATAATGACGTCTCACGTCTGTGCTCATCTCAATGAATTTTTTTTTTTCTGTTGACTATTTGTCAAAGGCCGCTGTTTGCAATCCACAATCTTCTTCATACAAACTCATTTAAAAATTTAGCACAAACATAAGTGAATAAGTCAAATATTTTTGTTTTTATTTAAAAAAAATTGAATTTCGATAATAATGTTATACTTTTTCGATTCATCTTGTCGAGACGAACCAATAATCCACAAAAATTTGACGGAAAACTAACAGACGCGAAAAAATTGAATGAAGATAAAAAAATAATAATTCAAATGGATTATTTTGCCAAAAAAATCCATCTGTGACCGAGGGTCTTTACTTTTAATTTGACATGTGAACAGTAGTACATATCCACAATGGTATAGTCAAAACTAAAGATTTTTAAAGTTAGTCTAAAATATGGTTCACAGTGGTATAAACAAACTTAGCAACTCCTTAAACAATAACCAAATTTTGGCTTTTGAATAATCAAAAATAACAATATTTTCTCTTTGAATAACCAAATTTAATGGAACCACACCCCCTCTCTTTTTCCGTTTCTCTCCCTTTCTCTCATAATTCATCACTATTAATGGACCCACTCACTTACATTTATTCCCAACTCTTTTTATTAAATTTGAATTTTTGATTACGGACCATTGTGAACCTCCACATTATTAAGATTAACAATCTTTTAAATAGATAATCAAAAGCTGTTGGGAGTCTAATCCACCTAAAGTCTTCCCGTGTGCGCATAGGAGTTGTGAAATTAGATTATACAAAGTCAGTAGATCCAGTTGGATACGTACACCAGGTGCGGCTCCATTTGGATAATGTAGGGAATAATAGGGTTGACTTACCCCTAATTTAAAATTTGTGGAGTTTTGCCTACGTACCTTGTTTGACGCGATAGGCGGTGGGATTGGATTAATAATTAATAGGTGCTAAAAAGCACCTATTTAATCCACCTAATCTATGCTTTGTTGGCCGTTTACATTGTTACTTGATATATTTTAATGTTTTGTGGAGTTTGTAGACCTCAGAGACCGATGGGTGCGAAAACATGCAATTTGGATGGTCTTATGGAGTGTTGCCGCAAAGATGGGAATTGATCGTCTACAACCCGTGTGTGCACGTCTCAATTAAGCCTAGACATAAACCAGATTAATTGGCATTCGGGTAATGGCTAATTGTGCACGGTGAAATTGGGTCTTATGTACAAGGATTCATTCGTGGGCCCAAATATACTAAGGAATTGGAGAGGTTTAGTTAACATAGAATCATTTTTCCTTGAGGAAACTTTGGCGCGGCAATTCTTATAAACGTGGACAGAAGGGTTTACAGAGGGGGCTCTCGGCTGTGGCAGCTTTCAGCCGTGTTCGAGAAACAAGACAACGTGGACTCTGGCTTCGATGGCCGGCTAAACTCCATTCTCTAGGGGAAGATGAAGCCTCGTGCCAAGTAATTTTGTATATATATGGGTTTAAATTTTAATATTCGGATCGATTGTTTAACTAGAACTCGTTTTAGTTTTATAGAATGATTTTAATACTTTCAATCTGTTCCGTATCTATATTCGCAGTTTTCAAATACGGAGTTAAACAATGAAATTCTTTGATTGTAGTTGGAATTCTGAGATAGATTATGCTCGTAAGACGGATCGTGCCGTTAGATGACCATATCGTGCTACTGAGAGACGGTCCGTGCTATGGGATAATCTATGCCTTTTAACAACCCGATTATTTTCTTAATAATTATCATAAGGATTTGCAAGCCCTAGCGATAACCTCTTATGATTCGAATAAATAAACCTAGCTCATGTTAATTGTTGTTACGCGGTAAGGGTGGATTTTAAAACCTAGATCCTTCTCCCATCGTTTCTAAACTTTTTCAATTAATTGCTCTTTAGTTTAATTAGTTTCTTAAAACAATCAAATCAAATCAATCAAATTTTTTTTGTTTGAATTAATCTAGAAGTTAATCGAATTTAGCGTAACTTAGCCATATTGTTCATGTGGATCGACACTCGGTCTTGACCACTATTCTACGAAGTAGTAGTTAACTTCAAGTTTTATAAATATATTTTTGACACGAAACGACGCAGTCAATAATCCTATGGGCCCTTTAATATTGTGTATGGTGTTGTCAAAATGGATAGGACTAACAATTCCAGGGGATTAAGAATCCTCTCGCTACGCAGGATTGACCATCCCATGGGGACACGGTATTGGCAATTTCATACCATGGGACTAAGGGTAAAAAGACTACATTACCCATGAGTATAAGCGACACTCTTGATGAAGGCAACGTCAGTCTTTTTCGACAATCAAGTGTTAAGAGTCAGCTTAGACACATTTTTACTAACTCGAGCAAACTGCAAGTAGCCTCAAGGCAGGAACGGATTCAAGAATCTAGCCAAGTGTACTCTGTGATTTTTTTATTTTCCTTATCAATTATAATAAGATCATGTTAAATTAAGACATTCATTAACTAACTAAAAACTTTATGATAGCATACTTTTTGTAAAAAAGAAAATTCTAAAATCATCCTAATGGGCTGATAATAATAAGTGTGTAAATGTGTATTAAATGGTGTAAAAAATACACATAAATACGTGTTTTTTTGCCTTCTAGTGTGCTTATCGTCAGCCCAATAAACTGATAATAGCAAGACCGTTTATAAAAAGTACAAAAAATAAGCACACATTGTTAGACAAAAAATTTAGAGTATATCTTACATTGACATTGACAAGTCTTTAGAATGATGAGATGGTTTTATTGATGAATTTATTTTAAGATATTTCTCTAAGACAATTAATAATAAAGAGAATCAAAGAGAGATAAATTTCCAAATAGACAAACATTTTATAAAACAATAGTTATAAACGAACCAATCTTTTCCATTCGATCGGGAGCCTGAATGTTGAGAAAATTTTGGATGTCGAGCGGGCACCAAGCAGCGCATTCAGGGCGTCTATTTCGGTTTTGGATGGCTTGGATTTGGAGAGAGAAAGAGAAAAGAGAGTGGTGGGATGAAGGAAGAGAGAGTGTTTTAATCTGGGCCATCCAATACGCTTTTGGACGGCCGGGATGGACTGTTCGGGCACCACGTGGGCATGGCCACGTGGTACCCACCCGGCACCCAAAAATTTCTCATAACATCCATCCTATATATCTTGTACAACTTTTACCCCTCCATCCGGATTCAATTCAGAGGTTTCCAACTTGCCACCAACACAATTTCGGGATAGTTTTTACTGGACTATTTACGCCGTGAAAATCGGCAACATTTGGCGTTACAATATGCTTCAATGTGATTCTTGTGCAGACTGATAATGAGACCAGTATTCCTTGACGAGCTGCCCAAACAGGGAACCTTCTCTCTTCATTAGATTCATCGGCTCATCATACTCCACCAATTTTCCTGCAAAAAAAAGAACCAAAGCATTTGCTTCAGAACTTTGAAAAGGATCCAAAACATGCAAAGAGAGGTGAAAATTAAAAAGATTGCAAGACACGAATAAGCCGTAGACATTGAGACAATGCATGTTTTAGGCATTTTAATTTGCATGTTAATTATTGAAGTATTTATGCACAGATATAATCATGATTTACATTATATCCTTTTTCTTTACCCTTTAAGAAAAAAAAGTTTCCTATCAATACAAATGTTTTAGGAAACCTTTGCTGCAATGTGCAATAGATCGCGGCCAAGAGTAATTCTTCACGGCCAAGTGTAATTGTTAGTGGCCAGGGTAATTCTTTGCGGCCAAGTGTAATTGTTAGTGGCCAGGAGTAATTCTTTGCGGTGAGAAGTAATTCTTTGCGGCCATGAATAAATCTTCGTGGCTTAGAGTAATTCTTCGCGGCCATAAGTAATTTTTCGCGGCCAGAAGAATTCTTAAGTTAATAAACGTAAAACAAAACAAGATCATAAATACAGATCCAAGCTATTCTCATTTTATCCTTATCATGGTTATTTTTTCCAAACGTGCAAGAGTTTTAATTCTACAGGTAAGTAGACACATGTGACCCCAGCGCGCAACAACAAACATGCGTAGAGGCTGTTTCAGCACTCTTGTGGAAATGCGGGGTGAAAGCGTAGGTTAGGTGGCTCATGGCTGTGAAGGCAGACAGTGTTGTTTTGGGCACATGAACATCCGTCCCTGGCTTGTGCTGCCCCTATGGAAACACTCTTTTGGAAACCTAGTCGTAGTACTAGCAGGCCCAGGATGATGGCAGACTGGCAGTGAACTAATTGATGACTTGCCAGTCTTCATTTTTCACTTGAGGAAGCAGTCTTTGGACTTAAGGGATAAGTACATGAATAAGCTCAAAGAAGATGGAGGGGATGAAAATGATTCAGTGATTTTGGACTTGTTTCAGGAGGGAGTAAAAAAACAAGCAGAAGATGCTGACTTTTACGTGCATAACAGTTATTGTAAATTCGGGTTATGATAAGGTGAGGAATTCGAGAAACAAAAACTAACCATCACTGATGGCCAGAACCATTGTGCAATCCATCACGGTGGGTATCCTATGGGCCACTGTGATCACAGTGCAATCAGCGAATTCAGTCCTGATTGTTCTTTGAAGAATCAAGTCAGTTGCATTGTCGATTGATGCAGTTGCTTCGTCAAGCACCAATATCTTGCTTCTCCTCAAAAGGGCACGGCCCAAACAGAACAGTTGCCTCTGTCCCATGCTCCAGTTTGAACCATCTTCCACAACTGAAGTAACAAGAGAGCTCATAAATTACTAGATCACTAGAGAAGGTAAAATGGACCCCATGACTCTTATGCTCATAAATGTAGGGACAGAAAGGAAAAGGTAAGAAAGTGAGGAAGCCAATTTTATTTCCGTCTTCCCCTCATTTTTCCATTGACAGAAAGGAGAAGGTAAGAAAGTGATGAAGTGAGGAAGCCAATTTTATTTATGTCTTCCCCTCATTTTTCCGTTGCCTTTTCGTTTTCCTCCATAAGGCAATGATCCAAACTCAAACTACTTAGAAGAATAGCCTTCTTACCCAATGAGTTGAGGCCCAACTCTTTATCCTGAACAACTTCTCTAAGCTGACACTTTCCAAGAACCTGTTGAAAATTGAAAAATTATATACTAACACACACACACAAGCACACACACACACATTCATATTCACACAGGAAACGGTTCACAAATTACCTCCCATATTTCTTGGTCGGTATGTTGAGATAAAGGGTCCAAATTGTATCTCACAGTTCCATTAAAAAGAGTGGGATCTTGAGGTATGATTCCAAAACGAGACCTCAAATCATGAAGTCCAAGCCTTGATATGTCTATTCCATCTACTACAATATTCCCACCTGAAGGCTCCACCAGACGGAATAATGCAGATATCAGAGTAGTCTTTCCACTACCAGTTCTTCCAACAATACCAATTTTGTTCCCTCCTTCAAATGTGCAACTTATTCCACGAAGAACAAGTGGTGCATCCGCCCTATATCTGATCTGTTGAAACATCATATTTATTCAATTGCTGTGCTTACTTTTCTGTTAGTTTAAACAATAATGGACATGAACTTTACCTGTAAATCTTGAAAAAGCTACTTTGAATATCATTTTGTATGAAATTTACCTGCAAATCTTGAATCAACACTTTGCCCTCAGTAGGCCAATTGAATGGGGGTCGGTTCTCTTCTATAACTTCAGAAGCTTCACTTGGTATGTGCATGTATTGGTTCAGCCTTTCCACGGAAATAATCTGATTTGCAATTGTGCACTGGTTTCGAATGGAGTTGACAAGGGACACGTTCAATGATAGACCATACGACAAAGCCATTCCAATAAATCCTGCCACAACACGAGCAGTGAGAAGTCCCTTACTACAGAATGAAAGGTTGATTGTACTACTATCAATTTATTTCACATTCTTACTAGCTTACAAAAGCAGCACCACCGTTTTCTTTCTGTTCTATTATTCATCTCTTACCTTCACCATTTGTCTTATACTGCTTATTTGGTATTTGTAGCACAAACCAACCATGTGGCCACAAGCAGTCGTACCCCTCCCAGAAGAATGGTGTCCCTTATGGCTCTACTTGGGCTCTGGCGCACATGCACCTTTGGCGTCACAGGATAGAGACAGCCCTCGACACTCAAAACCCTGACTTGACCTCGATAGGACACCCATCAGTGTTGGGCCACAAACAGGGTCTAAGTACATTGCGCCTAGGGGTGGCAAATTGAACCCAAACCAACCCACTAATATAATATTAGAAGAGAAACAATACTAATTTCATCTTGAAATGTACTCTAATTTCTTTAGGACGTTCAAAAAATAACAGAATTACAGAAACAACAGTTAGAATCCCACCCACCAGAGCTGAAAGTTCCAGGAGGAAGCAAAACCATGCAGAGAGCTGATGAGGAGAGAACAACTGCACTCAGTACTCCAAGCCGCTGGATCAACCACTCATTTGCTGCAAAACTGTGAAAAAAGGGACTTGCATTTATATCAATGAGGTCAAGATTCTTTACGAAGAATCGGTCCTCCTCCTTAAATGCCCTAATCGTCACGGATCCTGCTATTGATTCAGCAAGATGATTTGCCACAAAAGACTTGGTCGTGCCATTAATCCTCATCAACTCCTTTGCAGACGCAAAGTAGTATCTCTGTTAAGAGAAAAAAAAATTCAGTTTCCGCCAAAATAAGTAGTTGATCCTCAGTATATAATATGTCATGTTTTACACAATGGTAAATTGGTAATCATATTCAATTTTTTTTCTACTTTTCCCTTGATCCAACAGGATTATCGTAACTTGTAATGTAATCATCTAACTTCTACACTTTAAAAAGATGAATTTTCTTGACCTACTTCAAATAGCAATGCAATGATGATCTATGCTTTCTCATTTTCTTACAGACTCACAAGGACTTCCTCGACTCAATCGCTTTCCAATTTTATTTTGAATCATATTTAATATCTACTACCAAACAGTCCATACATCTCCAATTCTATTCTACATTATGCATGTTGCTGACTTAAGAACAAATGTTTCCATATACCCGCTAAAAATTACCTGCAAGCAAATTGCCAGGAACATCATTGCAATGGAGACAAAGAGGACTTGCCAGGTAACAGTAGCTAATACTGCAAGATTAGCAAAAGCATTTGTGGTCGCTCCCACACTGGAGATAAAGCTAAATGCAATATCAATATCAACAATACTCATATCAACTGACACCTACATAAAAAGTGGGAAAGGTTAGTTTCACGAAAATTCTTAACACCAAAATATAACCGTAAACTGTATTTGAGGTACTTACTCGACTCAATATCCTTCCCAAAGGTGTAGAGTCATAAAATGACATGGGAGCGAGGAAGAGGGAGTTTAGGAGCTGTGAAAATAAAGATTTTGACGATTGCATACCCAAAGAAACTGTATTCAGAGATCGACCGAGCAAAAATAATGTTGACAAAAATCCAATCACCAAGTAAACAGTTATCAATCTCAATGTGCTAACGTGAGGATTATCAACATTAGCAGCCATCCAAGAGTTCTGTAGTATCTGACCGACAGCGAATGCAAGGTGACAGAGACTAGCCATGGAGAAATACAAGTAGCCTTTGTTCTGATTCAAGTACTGTATATAAGGCTTGATACCAGTGTCTCCTACTTCTCTCTCTTCTAGTTTGATCAGCTGATGACCTGCAGATGTTTTAGAATTCTTCTCTATATGAGCCTTCCTTATCTCTTTGACTGGAGTCTCACACTTCCGGGAAGGAGCTACGTCTGCAAGCCTTTCAGCGCCAGCTGTCTCTTTGTGTGCATTGACTAGGTCCTGAAATTCTTGACTGGAAGCCAGAAGCTGATGATAAGATGCAGCGTGTAGAATTTCTCCATCCGACATTAACTATCAAGAAAAATGAAAATGTTGTAACCGTTTGTCTAAAAGGGACTGTTAACAATGTTCTAATTGTAACCAACCTTGGCAAAAAAAGAAATCTATGTTGGTTGAAATGCAATATTAGGAGCTTTGGAGGCATTCATCAGAGTCATATAGAAGGTTTTGAGGTACTTCAAGAACAGGAAAGTTTTGAGTGTTCGGATCTACTATAAAACATTAGTAAATAGGTGTACTCGTATTTGATACGTTTTGAGCTGTAATTATGTCGAAAAACTTTCGTCATTTCACCAAAGAGGAGCAAGCAAATACACATCATCCAAAAGGCTATGAGGTATTGTCATAGTATTATCCACTGGTGAAATCCTTAATGTGTTACGAAAGGGATGCAATTCACCAACTGCAACATCCCATATTGTTATAGCATCCACCCAGCTCCACTCCATCACCTTATGTGACTGCGTCAAGGATGCAATAAAAATAACTTGTGAACCAGAGAAAGTGCCAAGAGGAAACCACACTCACCAAAATGGAATGGAATGCAGGAAGAAAATCCACTTGGTGAGTCACAAGTAAGACTGTCTTCGCTGAAAGTGCTCCCATAACATATTCCTGCCACAACCAAGTGAACTTGCACCATAAGCTAGTTGCCACCAAGAATAAACTGCAATAATGCACAATAGCACTAAAAACAAGTAGCTACATTGAATAGGCTCGAAGCAGTGTGCGCATCGACAGCACTGAATGGGTCATCCAAGAGATATATATCAGCATCCTGATACAGTGCCCGAGCAAGTTGGACCCGCTGCTTCTGACCACCACTAAGATTAACTCCTCTTTCCCCAATTTCAGTGAGATCTCCATAGGGAAGCAACTCAAGATCCTTCACCAAGGAACACTTCTCTAATGCTTCTTGGTATCTCTCACCATCCAAGGCAGACCCAAATAAGATATTATCACGTATACTACCTCTCTGGATCCATGCTGATTGAGACACATAGGCCATAGTCCCACGTACTTGAATCTGTTTAAAAATATCAAATAGAATCACTTGTCACTTTGGTCATCCATATCAAAATTCTCCCACTTTCTTGAAAGTAGGATCAAGATTATCCCAAAATATACTTCACACAACCATGAATTTGTAGTGCAGGATTAGAATAGCAAGCAACAAAATTGTTACAAAGTTAAGATATACTCATTAGGTTTTAATAAAAAGGAAGTAAGCAGCAAGTTACTTACAGTTCCCTGGGTAATTGGAACCTCACCAAGGATTGCAGCCAGAAGAGTTGATTTGCCCGAACCAACCTCTCCACATATAGCCAACTTTTCGCCAGGTCTAACTTCTAAATTAGTATTTCCAAGTGGGGGCTTCGATGGATTCACTTCCCATGAAAAATTAGCAGATTTAATAGAAATGGCATAGCTTTTTGTTTCTATGTTGCTGTTTTGCCAAATATTTGCTTTCTCTAGCTCAGGTGCCTCAAGAAACTTCACAATCCTAGAGAATGCAACTTTTGCCTGAATGGTCGCCGCTATTACATCCGGAAGGGATCTCACAGGCTCTCGAACAAGACGTAAAGTTGCTACAAAAGTGAAAACATTACTAGCATATAAAGGTACTCCGAGAAAGTAGCATGCCGCATAAGTGGCAGTTGAGACTAGTATGGGAGACGACCAAAAGAGAAAGTTATTGTATGATTTACATAACAGAGCTGCTGATAAATATTTATATTCGATACTCCTTAAGGTTTCAATGACATTCTTGAAATGACTTTGCCACCCGTATAGTTTCAACACCTTCATGTTCACAAGAGCCTCTTGATTAGCCTTCAGCCGTTCATCTTGGGCTGCCATGAGCTTAGACTGGAATTTACGCTGTAATTTAGCAAGAGGGGTGTTGCAAAGCACAGTCAGAATTATCACCACCATGGATGCAATTGTAGCAAGCCCTACTGCACGGTATAGGATAATCAAAGAAAAACACAGCTGGAGGCTAGTTGTCCAAGTTTGATGAAACCAAAAAGGGAACTCTCCTACCCGATAAGCATCCACAGTAACGTAGTTTGTTATCTCACCCGCTGAGCGCATCATCTTAGCAGTATTGGAAAGTTTTAACTGCTTCTTGTAAATGACTGCTGTTAATAACGACCTCACTTTTAAACCCACAAGTCTGCTACGAAAGTACCACTGCCTTTGTGCTGAGGACTCTATGCTCTTTGAAAAGAAAAGTGAGATGGCTAACACATGACCCTCAGATTTAAAATTTTCTTTTCCTTCAGCTACCTTAATAAACGCATTAAGAAGCAGTGGACCAGCAGATACAGTAACTATCGTCAGCAGCGCAAAGAATCCAGACACCAAAATCTCCTTCCAATGGCATAAAATTAGTGTCTTCAACACAGACGGTTGGGATGAGGGATTCAGTCGTTTTTGCTTATTGAATTGTTCTGTGAATTGCAAGTAACAAGCTTCAGCTCGATCTTCCTCGCGCAATTTGGGTATATCTTCATCCTCAAGAGTTTTCTCCTTGCCCTTTGTCATCAATGGATTCAACCACCAAAAGGACATTTTACTGAAAAAGTTAGCTTTTGAGAAAGGAGTAACAGTGACGATAGACTCAGTTTTACCGCTGCCATTGATCTCACCGTTCAGCGGGGCATATAAAATATCATCAATTTGTTCATAGGTGTAGCCCTTGTAAGTGCATAGCAACAATAAGCTAGCTCCAAGAAATGACAATACATCCAAAGCTACCTTAAAGGACACTTCGTGGATACTTACGGCCGAAAGGAGGGATAAACCACAAGCAATTCCAGCAAATAAGAAGGCAAGAATAGATAAAAGCTGCAATGAAGCTTTTGAAAAATGTTTTCCCCTTAGGCTTACGGTTAAGCCCACCAACAACCATGTTAACCCCTGAACCAAAACTAGTAACAACCAATGCAAAGGCAAAACAGTGTTGGTCAACCACAACATCTCCACCAGCATCCAAACACCAAAGGACAAGTATATCACTCCCAAAACACCATTGAAAACAGCGGATATAATCTGCAAGCACGTACTGCCATGAAAATGGGCTCGAATGTATCCAGATTTTGATGATTTCTTACGAGTGACATTGAATAAGAACATGACCATTATCAGTATATCAAAAGCAATAATCATCGCATGGTTCATGCAAGATGAAGGTTGTGTTACAAGCTTGAAGTCAGTGCTGCAACGGCTTTCCATACCAGCTGAGCAATCAGATTCCCCACAAAACATAGCCCATAGGCCCTCCATTTCTTTTCTTAACCTGCTCGCCCAGCAAAGTCTTCACTGCATACAAGAACTCATGCATAAGGCTAGCAATTTCATACACTGGATAAGCAGAGAGTCTAAATAGAGTAAAATACTACCTCCTAGCTAAATGCAAATGAGAGATGGTGAAATCAATCTCCTTCATGAGAAAAACTTATATGCTGCATTGATACCATGCCATCATGCACTTATTGCTTGCAAGCCAATAACAAGAACGGGAACCCGCCTTTTGAATGTAACTGAATAATCCCTGTCAGGCCACGAAAACTACCATGTCTGCATCGTGGGGTTCATATGCATGCAAATTTTTCCCTTGTTTACCATGTGAAAAAAAAAAAAGACTACCTAAAGAAGAAAAACTAGAACTGCCAAAATGAGAATTTTGAAGTAAAGCTCCAGAGAAGCTTTAGAGGTGGACTGGTGGAGTAATGTTTTACTCCAAAAGGATTACATACGGAGCCGACTCAAACTTATTAGGGGCCGGAAGCGAACCCCCAATATTGGGCCCCCTCCATAATTTACATAAGAACTTCCATCAATGCAGGGTTCTACTTATGTAAGTAGTTACTGAATCATAATTATGGTTAAGACAACATACCTTGAGGGACAAATAGGTAGGACCTTATTTTTTCTCTGCCCAAAACTGTTTCATTCCCTAAATTCCAGCAAAAGAGCCCAATCAATAACAGTCGAAAAAGCTCAAGTGCACATATATAGTTAAATACTACCCCATCGATATAGCACATTCCAGCACAAAATCCAATTAAGAAATATCTTATGAGTTTGTGGCTGGGTATCGTATTCTGTATGGGCCCATCTGTACACATACATGTGAGGAGAAAGGAATCATGCACAGCAAGTTCAAGATAAAATATTCTCAATTGATCAGGTATCCCAAATGGTGGACCATGATGTTGGGTCCATTTTGTTGGCTCTTCTCAATCAGGATCACTTAAATGATCGAAATCGTTAACTTTTAGAGCTCTTTTTAACAAATTCACTTTGGTCGAGTAGTAATGAAAATATCCTCAGAACATGTTTACATAAATGAATTTCAATCCACTAATGTGTCCCAAAATGGATTGATATCTGATCAACATAATTTTTGACATAGTTAAAATATAAACGAATTTGATCATTGTCTGAAAAGGCCTGCAAGAGCGTTCAACTGGAGAATCCAAAGGTAGTAAGGTACTGAAGATGATTCTGGGAAACACCATTGAAAAGAAAGAAAAGAGACAAATAACCAAAAAAAAAAAAAGGATTGGACAACGAAACCATAGTTTGAACCCCAAGAGGTTTGGCCAAGTGATTGTGGAAAAGTAATACTCCGTAAGTGCTTCTCCATGAGATTACATATTCCATTTCCATGAGGGCCAAACCTTGGGGCCACTGGGTTATGCCCGGTCATTACCTTTAGCACCCTGGAATTTGATCATTGTCCAAAAAAGGCATTCAAAAGCATTCAGCTGGACAATCCAAAGGTACTGAAGTTCTGGGAAACACCATGGAAAAGAAATAAAAGAAACAAAAAAAAAAAGAAGGCTTGGACAAGAAACCATAATTTGAGTAACTCTACTCAACCATACATAATTCAGAGAGCAATACTGACCAGACAGAACCACGAAACCGGAACTCTTCAGTTTTTGACAATCTGGAAATATTATCGTGTTTGACTGACAGTTCTTTGTATTGTGTTCAGACAGAATCAGATGGGTTTGGCTGAAGCAGAGAATGTTCATTGCATAGAGTGAGTAATCTCCTATATATATATATATATATATATATATATATATATATATATATATATATATATATATATATATATATATATGTTCGAGGTTGGAGGATGGGGACTGCATGTTGAAAGTCGTCATGGCTCACGTCTATCGGACTGTGTGTGAACTGTGAAGAACAAATGTGTTTGTCGTCTTGTCTATCAAAGGAATTATTTTTTGACTAAACTAATTTGTTTTAGTTTTGGTTAAAGAGTTGTTAGAGTTTGGTAAGAATCACCCAATATATTTTGATGAGATTAAATTCTTTACACCACCAGTGTAAATATTTATTTCCTCAAAATCAATTATATTGTGTCACGTCTCCATATTCTATTGATTGGAACCACTGTTTTGCAACGTGACGCAATGTAAAGAATTTAATCTCTATTTTGATTGGGGTATAGCCATTAGCCATTGGGTTGAGTTCCCACCATCGTATCGTGGTTGCTTATTTTTCTGTCTAGGGACGAGTCTTCTACTTGATATATTTTAATTAAGATTAATAATATCTTTTGTTAGCGTTATGGAAAAAATAAAAATCACCCAATATACACACTCAAATCAACATAAATTTTTTAAAGAAACTTCATTAATCACATAATTGTAAATTTTGAATAGCAAAACAAGCATTCAAAAAATTTTGAGTCTCCCTTAAGTTGGTTAAAAATTTGAGTAAAATTTAATCTCATATGAGTTTGAGTCAAGAACTGGAGCGAGTTCAAAGGACTTTTACTCAGAATTTAGTTCTAACCCGAGACCCCATTCCGCGCCAAGGTTCTTATTTTTAAGTAGTATTATTTTTCACTTTACGAGATAGATCATTTTTTAACAATACATCATCTTTAATTCAAAAAATAAGTACCTATTTGAAAAATAAGTGTACTTATTTTTGTTAGTGGATGAGCCAATTAAAAGGGTAAGGGTTGGAGATGGTATTTGTTAATAAATACGAACCTAATTTGGAAACGCAAAGAAAAAAAAAAAGAAGATGGAAAATAAGTTTCTTGTGTTATTTATATTTTCGTCTATAGAATTTGTTTAATCTGCTGGTAACAAAAAAGTTTACTTCATCCATTTTTCGCGTCCTATTGAATTGAATTGAAGTAAAATTTAACTCGAAATTTTAAAAACCAAGAAACGAAAATATAATTACGTAAGAGTAGGGTAAGGCCAACCAACATGCCTAATTATCGGGTCATTGTTCCACTTCTTTAAGTTTGAAACTATAGGAGTACATCATTTGGATTTGTTCTTTGGTTCTTTTACCAACTTCTGTACTGTTTTTTGGTTCTTTTTCTTTTCAATGAGAAGAGGGGGAAGGATTTCACTGGAAACTCAAACCTTGCAATCCATGGAAAATGGGAATAGTAGGGAAAATCAGAAATACTGGAAGGGCGCAGGCCAAAAGGCTAAACAAAAATGCACTCAAAAGCAATGAGGGATTAGACAAACATGATACATTAAACTGCTATTGCCTTCTGGTTCCCAATCTTTTCCATTTCCATGGGGAGCCTGAAGTGTGTTATTCTAGAACACTAGTTACATCCATCCTATCTTGTACAGCTTTTACCTCTCCTTTCCGATCCATTTCAGAATTACCCATCTGTGCTTCCCAATTTCACGATAGTTATTCACTAGCCTACTTACCCCTTTCGGGGTTCTAAGGCCCGTTGCTTGCCAGCCTTCCACGAAAAATGGCAACATTCGGCAAATTGGTATTACAATATGCTTCAATGTGATTCTGCTGACCGATAATGAGACCAGTATTCCTTAACAAGCTGCCCAAACAAAGAATCCTCTCTCTGCATTAGATTCATCGGCTCATCATACTCTACCAATTTTCCTGCAAAAAGAACCAAAGCATTTGCTTCTGAACTTTGAAAAGGGTCCAAAACAAAGAGTTGCAGGCTAGTAATAGGAACAAGAACCTAGGACACGGCACAAACACGACATGCCATTTTGACGATACATGTTTTATATACATTTTATTTGTTACTTATTTACATATTTTCTTTGTAGATAACAGAAAACATATAATCATGATTTACATTCAACCTCTATACCCAATCAAGGAAAAAAGTATCCCATCAATACCAATGTTATGGAGACAACTCATCTAGAAGAATGTTACTTAAGTTGATGAATGTGAAAACCAAGATCAATAGATACAGACCTAATCTCTATCAGCATTTTATCATTGTACCCTGTTACGTTTTTCAAACTTGTACTATTTCTAATCTCAGGGTTGTGATGGACACACATGTCCCCCAAGTATCAAAGAGTGGGCTTCTGAAAAAACACAAAATAGTAGGACATGTCTGGGGGACTGTCCGACACGAAACTTGATTTTCTTAGAAGTGTCCGTGGTTCTTAGAGTGCAGTTTATTATAAGGAGAGGAGTTGAAGTAACAAAAACTAACCATCACTAATGGCTAGAACCATTGTGCAATCCATCACGGTTGGGATCCTATGGGCCACTGTGATCACAGTGCAATCAGCAAATTCAGTCCTGATTGTTCTTTGAAGAATCAAGTCAGTTGCATTGTCAATTGATGCAGTTGCTTCGTCAAGAACCAATATCTTGCTTCTCCTCAAAAGGGCACGGCCCAAACAGAACAGTTGCCTCTGTCCCATGCTCCAGTTTGAACCATCATCCATAACTGAAATAGCAAGAGGGCTCACCGATTAGTAGATAAGTAGAGAAGGTAAAATGGACCCTGTGACTGTGTTTGCATCATAATTTGTGGAGGGAAAGGAAAAGGCAATGAAAAATGACGGGAAGACAAAGGAATAAAGTTGGCTTCTTCACTTCATCATGTTCTTATCTTTTTCTCTTATATTTTCCTTTCCCACCCTAAATCAATGATCCAAACACAACCTACATAGCAAAAGAATTGCCTTCTTACCCAATGAGTCGAGGCCCAGTTCTTTCTCCTGAACAACTTCACCAAGCTGACACTTTCCAAGAACCTTGTGAAGAAACGAATATATATCACGAAATTGTTCATTCCAAACTAATATGCTAATACAGAACACACACATGCAAGCGCAGCGAAGAGGATTCACATATTACCTCCCATATTTCTTTGTCAGTATGTTGAGATAAAGGATCCAAATTGTATCTCACAGTTCCGTTAAAAAGAGTGGGATCTTGAGGTATAATTCCAAAACGAGACCTCAAATCATGAAGTCCAAGAGTCGATATGTCTATTCCATCAACTACAATCTTCCCACCTGAAGGCTCCACTAGACGGAACAAAGCACCTATCAAAGTAGTCTTCCCACTTCCAGTTCTTCCAACAATACCAATTTTGTGCCCTCCGCCAAATGTGCAACTTATCCCACGCAGAACAAGTGGTGCATCTGGCCTATATCTGATCTGTTTTAACATCATATTTTGTTAGTTTCTATGCTAACCTTTATGTTAGTTTAAATGTTAATGGATATCTAATTCTACCAACAAATCTTGGAAAATTAATTTAAATATCACTATATACGAAATTTACCTGCAAGTCTTGAATCTCCACCTTGCCCTCAGAAGGCCAATTGAATGGAGGTCGGTTCTCTTCTATTACTTCAGGAGCTTCACTTGGTATGTGCATGTACTGGTTGAGCCTTTCTACTGAAATAATTTGATTTGCAAGTGTGCACTGGTTTTGAATGGAGAAGACAAGGGACATGTTCAATGAGAGACCGTAGGACAAAGCCATTCCAATAAATCCTGTAATAAAACGAGCTGTGAGAGATCCCCATATCACAGAATAAAAAGCGTGATTGTGTGCCTATCAATCTATTTGACTACTATTACTGGGTTACAAAAACAGCGCCACTGTTTCTTTCTTGTTGATTGTCCATCTCTTTCTTCACCATTGGTCTTGAACTACTTACTTTATAGTTTCAGGTACATTAGTCCGCGGCAGCAATCAGTTGGACCCTACCACAGATGACACGTAGATGGGACCATGAAACCATGCCTCCACCCCTTCTAGAAGAATATTGCCCCTTACAGCTCTACTTGGGCCTCTCAGCCACAGGCCTCCTTGGCAAGAGGACACCTCGAGACTGCAAGATTACACACTAAGGATACCTTGAGGGGACACTCATCATCATTGGGCTACAAGCCAGGTCTAAGTACATTGTGCATGACATTTGGAGGATGAGTGGGTTGGAAGCTAGAGCTAGCGAATTGATACGAGGCAACCCCCTCCTCGGGGAGAGTTCCCTGGCTTTGACCTTCCTTCAGATAGACAAAGACGACAAGAACCAACCATTGGACTCTGTCTCTGATACGGTTAGATCATGGCTGCCCCTGATCTGAGCCTTGTAGTGTGACCTCCATCGCGCCTTGGTGCAATGATGCCTACTAACGGCCACACCACAATCTCCACTGAATGTCAAAGACACGTACACAAACTACGACTTCCACCGGTTGTACCCTGCATGGACGCCCACAAGAAACGCCACATGACCTCACGAGAGTGGTCTTCCAATTAATTCATACACATCTATATAAAAGGTACTACACCCCCACACAGGACAAAGTGCCATTCTGGGTTATATTCTCCATTGCTCGGTCCCTCGCTCCAGGTTTCTCCAACAGTCAACATCTCCACAACACTTTCATGTGCTGCCCAGTGCCTACCCCCTCTTCCCCTCTGTGTATTGTGTACAATATTTCAGTTGAAAAACAAGGACTCATATGGCACCCCAAGGAAGACCTATTGCGCCCAGATGTGCAAGGTCCAGTTTCAAGTGTCAACCGTTAAATTGCTACTTGTATTAATTTTAGATTGTCTTCATCTTGAACATTCTGTTTAGAGAGACAAATAGGTTAGTTTCTATCATTTAAGAAAGCAATGTTTCATAACTTCTGCAGTTCTGCTTTTTAATTTGCAGATAAGGTTTACTTCACATGGTCTCGAGACTCAAAAGTCATTGACCAACAGACCTCCATACTCCATGACTTCGTTGGATTCTACTCTATATGTTTCTCTCTCCATTTCTACTTTTCTTTCTCTTATTTATTCGAACCTCTATGTCATGACTCGACATAACAGAAGACGGAAAACAATAATACTTTCATCTTGATATTCACAATAAATTCGTTTGGGATGTCCAAATAAAACCTGAAAGAACAATTAGAATAACACCCACCGGAGCTGAAAGTTCCAGGAGGAAGCAAAACCATGCAGAGTGCTGATGAGGAGAGAACACTTGCACTCAGTATTCCAAGCCGCTGGATCAACCACTCATTTGCTGCAAAAGTGTGGAAAAAGGGACTAGCATTTATATCAATTAGGTCAAGATTCTTTGCAAAGAATCGACCCTCCTCCTCAAATGCTCTAATCGTCATGCATCCTGCTATTGATTCAGCAAGATGATTTGCTACGAAAGACTTGGTTGTGCCATTTATCCGCATCAATTCTTTTGCAGAGGCAAAGTAGTATCTCTGTTAAAAAAAATCCAGTTTCCAACAGAATTAGTGGTTGATCACACATTAAAGTTTTTATCAAAGTATATTCAATTTGTTTTCTACTCTTTCCTTGATCCAACAGGATTAACATTGCAACCCCTGCTATGTAATACTCTATGACTTTGTAATCACTCAACTAAATACTTCAAATTTACATATAATATGATTGGCGAGAGAGAAATCATAGATAATTGGATGGGGACGAGATTTCATTGCTTAAAATAATGAGTCTTTTTCTTTCTAGTTTGTTTAGCTGAGAGTCTAGGGAGTTCAAACCAACGCTTGATCAATTCATTGATATGCTAGATATTTTTGGCATTTAGAGCAATGTATAGGTTAAGTTTTTTTTTTTTTGTCTCGTCACTTTTTCATACTGTTGGCATTTTGGCCTTTTGTTCTTATCTGTCTTTTGTACATGGGTGGCATTCCCTTGATGCCTTTTCAATGAACTTATAACTCATAATTAAAAAAAGAGTAAATTTTTTTTAACTTGTGAAATTCCTTGAACTGCTTATGGAATGATGATCTATGCTTTCTCACTTTCATATATACAAAAAAGAACTTCCCCAACTTGATAGTTTTCTAATTTTTATTTTGAATCATAAGAAACACTTATTGCTAAACAATGCCTAAATCACCAATTCGTCAATGTGTCTGTAGAAAGTTAACACGTTGATTCGTCAAATCCTGTAATATGTCATTGCATACTACAAATATCTCATGTTGCTGAGTTAAGAAAATAAATTTCCATAGACCTCTCAAGAATTACCTGTAAGCGAATTGCCAAAAACAACATTGGAATGGAGACAAAGAGGACTTGCCAGGTAACTACAGCTAACACTGTAAGATTAGCATAAGAATTTGTGGTAGCTCCAACACAGAAGATGAAGCTAAATGGAATATCAATATCCACAATACTCAAATCGGCTGACACCTACATATTGGAAAATAAAGGTAAAGAAAGAGGAAAGGTCATTCTCAAGTTCAACAGATATAAACTATGTTTGAGATACTTACCCGACTCAGTATCCTTCCCAAAGGGGTAGAGTCATAAAATGACATGGGCGCACGGAAAAGGGAGTTTAGGAGCTGTGAAAACAAAGATTTTGAGGATTGCATACCCAAAGAAACTGTGGACAGAGATCGAACAAGCAAAAATATTGTTGACGAAAATCCAATCACTAAGTAAACAATTATCAATCTCAATGTGCTAACATGAGGATTATCAACATTGGCAGCCATCCAAGAGTTCTGTAGTATCTGACCAATAACGAATGTAAGGTGACAGAGCCAAGCCACGGAGAAATAAACGTAGCCTTTGTTCTGATTCAAGTACTGTATGTAAGGCTTGATACCAGTGTCTCCTACTTCTCTCTCTTCCAGTTTAATCAACTGATCACCTCCAGATGCTTTAGGATTCTTTTCTATAAGGGTCTTCCTTATCTCTTTAACTGGGGTTTCCCGCTTCTGGGAAGGAGCTATCTCTGCAAGCTTTTCAGCCCCAGCTGTCTCTTTGTGTGCATTGACTAGGTCCTGAAATTCTTGACTTGAAGCAAGTAGCTGATGATAAGATGCAGCATGTAGAATTTCTCCATCCAACAACAACTATCAAGAAAAATGGAAAATGTTACATTAGTTAGGCTAAAAGTGATGAATGTTATCAATGTCATAATGGAACTCCCTTCGGAAGAAAAAGGAAACCTTCACTTGGAATGCATGTAAAATGACTTGAGTTCCCTAAATATGTGAATTGCGCTATCCATCCCTCGTTTCATGACGACCAGAATGATAAAAATAGTTAAACAATAAAAAGAATAGCTCCTCTTTTACAAAGACTTTGGAGCCTTGGAGGCATTCATCTGAGTCATATAAAAGGTTAGTCCTGGGATTCACTAAAAGGAGTAGTTGGTAGGTGAATGCTCGTTCAAGTAAAGGGAGGACAGAGAGAACTCCCTAGATCGTTCAACGGTCAATGGGCTTTGACTTCGTTGAGCTTCAAAGCATTCCCGCTCCCTTTGCAATCCAATCTCCTTTTTACCACTGGCCTAAGACTGAGCAGACAGGACTAAGCTGAGGGTCTTTCCTATTCTACTGGTATCGTGAGTAAATGGCCTCTTGCTTGGCATCATGTTCGAGCTTAAGCTTCACGCTTTCCATTGGTGGTATGTATGGTATTCCATCATCAGTCAAGCATCTGACATCAATCGCTTCCCTAATCTAGTGGATTGCTACCTTTAATAAGTCTTTCTTCTCCGTGATGAGCTTAAGTGCTAATGTGGTCCGAGGGAAAGGATTTCTTCTTGTCTGCTTAGCTTATTCTTTGATCTACCAAACCACATTTCCGGTCAATGCTGCAAGTGGTCGTAGATCAGCAGTAGGCTTTAGCTTTAACAATGAAGTGAAATGCTTTACTTTAAAATGTAAGGGCTTTCTTCCTTGTCCAGCACCATAGGTAGGCACTAGCGCACTAGACCGGTAACAGAACCAAAACTCTTCTTCTCGTCCAGCTGGATGACAGCCAGTCAAGACAGATTTGTCAATGGTTTTGTTGCTTTGGAAGTAGCAAAACATCTCCTAAGTACACTTAGGGAGACTATAGATAAGAAAATCAATCTCATGACAGTCAAATCACCAGGAATGGTTATGTTGCCGGGCATGGCAATAAATATGCAACAGTTGATATTAATACGGAATTATGCTACACTATGAGATTCTCCATATAAGTTCTTCCACAAATTTCATGTCAATGTTGATAAAAAGAAAGCAAACTATTGGAAAGGGAAGTGACATTCGGAGCTGTAACTAAGAAATAAGACAATGTTGAAGTGTCACCATTTCCCAGAAAAGATCAGCAAGCAAACAAACGTCATAAGGCAATGGTGTATTGTCATCATTGGATGATCCAATACCAATAGCATAACCCCTAATGTGTTACAAATTACATGCCATTCAACAACCACAACATCCCAGGTTGTTCTAATAAATCCCGAGTTGTTATAATTCAACACGCTCAACTCCGTCAACTTATGTGACAGCACCAAGAATTCGGTGAAAATAACTTACGAAACAAAGTGTAGAAGAAAGTGGCAAGGGGAAACTGCACGTACCAAAACAGAATGGAATGCAGGAAGGAAATCCACTTGGTGAGTCACAAGTAAGACCGTCTTCGTTGAAAGCGCTCCCATTACATATTCCTGCCACAACCAAGTGAGCTTGCACTAAAGCTGCCAATAAAAATAAAATGCAATAATGCACAATATGACTAAAAGAAAATAGTTACATTGAATAGGCTGGTTGCAGTGTGTGCATCCACGGCACTGAATGGATCATCCAAGAGATATATATCAGCATCCTGATACAGTGCACGAGCAAGTTGGATCCGCTGCTTCTGACCACCGCTGAGATTAACTCCTCTTTCCCCTATTTCTGTGAGATCTCCATGTGGTAGCAACTCAAGATCCTTCACCAAGGAACACTTCTCTAATGTTTCTTGGTATCTCTCACTATCCAAGGCGGACCCAAATAAAATATTATCTCGTATACTTCCAGTCTGGATCCATGCTGATTGAGAAACATAGGCAATAGTTCCATACACTCGAATCTGTTAATAAATATCAAATAGAACCGCTTTGGTCATTGATATCAAAATTCTCGTAACTTCTTCAAAGAGGGGATCAAGATTATCCCCAAACATATTACACAATCATATCAATTCATAGCACAGGATTAGAAAAACAAGTAATACAGTTGTTATGAAGTTAAGAAGTACTCATTAGCTATAAATAAAAGGAAGTAAGCAGCAAGCTACTTACAGTTCCCTGGGTATTTGGAACCTCTCCAAGGATTGCTGCCAGAAGAGTTGATTTGCCTGACCCAACCTCTCCGCATATAGCCAACTTTTCGCCAGGTCTAACATCTAAATGAATATTTCTAAGAGTGGGCTTCGCTGGATTCACTTCCCAAGAAAAATTAGCAGATTGGATGGAAATGGCATGGCTTTTTGTTTCTCTGTTGCTCTTTTGGCGGACATTTGCATTCTCTAGCTCAGGTGCCTCAAGAAACTTCACAATCCTGGAGAATGCAACTTTTGCTTGAATGGTCACCCCAATCACATCCGGAATACATCGCACGGGGTCCTGAACAAGACGTAAAGTTGCCACAAAGGTGAAAACATTACTAGCATACAAAGGAACTCCGAGAAAGTAGCATGCTGCAAAAGTGGCAGTTGAGACCAATACGGGAGATGTCCAAAAGAGAAAGCCATTGTATGATCTACGCAACTGAACTGCTAATAACCACTTATATTCCACATTCCTCAAGTTTTTAATGACGTTCTTGAAATGATTTTCCCACGCATATAGTTTCAACACCTTCATGTTCACAAGAGCCTCTTGACTAGCCTTTAGCCGCTCATCTTGAGCCACCATGAGCTTAGACTGGAATTTATGCTGTAATTTAGCAAGAGGAGCGTTGCAAAGCACTGTGAGAATTATCACAACCATGGAGGCAACTGTAGCCAGCCCTACTGCTCGGTATAGGATTATTAAGGCAAAACACAGCTGGAGGCTAGTTGTCCAAGTTTGATGAAACCAAAAAGGGAACTCTCCTATCCGATAAGCATCCACAGTAACATAGTTTGTTATCTCACCAACTGAGTGCACCATCTTAGCAGCATTTGATAGTTTTAATTGCTTCTTATAAATGGCTGCTGTTAACAAAGACCTCACTTTCAGACCCACAAGTCTACTACGGAAGTACCACTGTCTCTGTGCTAAGGACTCTAAGCTCTTTGAAAAGAAAAGGGAGATGGCTAAGACATAACCCTCATATTTAAAACTTTCTTTTCCTTCAGCTACCTCAATAAACGCATTAAGAAGCAGGGGACCAGCAGATACAGTAACTATCGTCAGCAGCGCAAAAAATCCAGACATCAAAATCTCATTCCAATGGCATAAAATTAGTGTCTTCAACACAGACGGTTGGGATGAGGGATTCTGTCGTTTTTGCTTATTGAATTGTTCTGTGAATAGCAAGTAACAAGCTTCGGCTCGATCTTCCTCGCGCAATTTGGGTATGTCTTCATCCTCAAGAGTTTTCTCCTTGCCCCTTGTCATCAATGGATTCAACCACCAAAAGGACATCTTACTGAAAAAGTTAGCTTTTGAGAAAGGAGTAACGGTGACAACAGACTCAAATTTACTGTTGCCATTGACCTCACCATTCAATGGGGCATACAAAATATCGTCAATTTCTTCATATTTGGAGCCCTTGTAAGTGCATAGCAACAATAAGCTTGCTCCAAGAAATGACAATACATCCAAAGCTACCTTAATGGACGCTTGTTGGATACTTATAGCAGAAGAAAGAGATAAACCACAAGAAATTCCAGCAAATAGGAAGGCAATAATTGATAAAAGCTGCGATGAAGCTTTTGGAAAATGATTTCCCCTTAGGCTTACGGTTAAGCCCACTGACAACCATGTTAACCCCTGAACTAAAAGTAGTAACAACCAATGCAAAGGTAAAGCTGTATTGGTCAGCCTTAACATCTCCACTACCACCCAAATAGCCAAGCACAAGTATATCACTCCCAAAACACCATTGAAAATGGCAGATATAATCTGCAGGCGCGTATGACCGCGAAATTGGGCTTGCATGTATCCAGATTTTGATGATTTCTTCCGAATGATATTGAATAAGAACATGACCATGATCAGCATATCAAAACCAATAATCATCACGTGGTTCATACAGGACGAAGGTTGTGTTACAAGCTTGAAGTCAGTGCTGCAAGGTCTTTCCATACCAGCTGAACAATCAGATTCCCCACAAAACATAGCCCATAGGCCCTCCATTTCTTCTGTTAACCCTCTTGCCCAGCAAAGTATTCACTGCATACAACAATTGATGTGTAAGGCTGGCAATTACATACCCTGGATAAGTAGAGAGTCTAACTAGAGTAAATGAGAGACAGTGAAATCAAACTCCTTTCCACGAAAAACTTAAAGGCAGTGCTGAATGGTCATCCCGCGCATCAATGATGAAGTTGGTATGATGGTATCACCACAGCATTCAATTTTTTCCCTTGTTTACACAATTAGAAAAAATGAACACAAAAGGAAAGAACGCAACCTCAATTGTCAAGATGAAAAATGTGAAGCAAAGCTCCATAGAAGCTTTAATGGTTGACTCATGGCAAAACCAAAATATTTATCTCCAAAAAGAATACACAATAACTAACATTTAATGCTTGGGTCTACTTATGGAAGTAGTGAGGTATGGTGAAGACTGAAGACCACATTCCTTAATGAGACAATCCTGTTTTTTTGGGTAAGTTAAATTTTATTTTGGAATACAGGTGCTAAAGGCATGCCCCAGAAAATCAAAAGTGCCAAACTACCCTATTATACTGCAGTCATAAAAGGAAACTCTAAGAGAGGAACAACAAAAAGGTACCAAGCACAGCTAAGACAATCATGTTTCTAATTAAAAAAAAACTGTTTCTATGAGCCTTTTGGGTGGAAAATATACGTTAAAAATTCCAACGAAGGAACCCAATTAAGAACAGTCAATACAAGTTGTTGTGCATGGACATCACATCCATACTCATAACATATCTTTAAAGGTGTGCCGATCAAAAAACATATTTTTAAAGGTGTATCAAAAGAAACCAAATCATGCACTGCAAGTTCAAAGCAAAGTATGCGTTTTCCGTCCGCTAAACTAAATGGACCACGTGGTAATGGTAATAATCAAGTTATTTTCCGCTAATACCATATGGGCTTGAGTCCATTGTCCATTCAGTTTAGCCGAGATACTTGTTCGTTTTGGGTCTCCAAAACTCCTGCTCAAAGTCCCTAGTAAATTTTATCTATCTATCTCTCCACTCGTTATCCCAAAACTTTTCTCAAAAATCAAACCAAACAGGAGATATGCAATGCTTTTGGGAAATACAATGGATAAGAAAAAAAAAGGAGACAGTCTTCTAAACTCCAAAGTTAACAACCCCAACAAACAAAAGATAAACAAAAACGAAGCAAAGAAGAAAGAAACGGTTTGGGCAAAAAATAACTTCGAGAAATGCAACCGTACATATCATTCAGAGGGCAAAACTGACCAGAAAGAAGCACGAAATCAGTAATCTCCGCGAAACCCAAAACGGTTTATCGAAGCGCATTCGAGTATCCGGACATCGAAGTGGGTTTGGTCGACAGAGTTTCAAAATGTTGAGGAGAGTTGTAGGTAGGCCGTGTTTTCAGAACGAGACGAGAAGAGAAGAGAAGCTGGTCGACGGAAGTGGGAAACATGATTAATGCAAATACTAATAATTGGTTGGCGGATATATATAAGGAGTGAATATGGGTACGGGGACTGGATGGAGGGCAGCCTACATGGAGATGGCTGTGAAACATCGTCATGGCTCACGTCTCTGGGCGATGGACATGTGTTGTCGTCTTTCTAATACTATAGTAGTAGGAGTAGTATTCTAGCATGTTTCTCGCCATCACAAATTTGCAGGGTTTTTTTTATTTGTTTTCGTTTTGTTTCTATTCACGTGAAAGTCAGGCTCCTCGAAATCCGGCTTAGAGTCAAGCTGGTTATTTTAAGAGCAATGTTAGGTATCCCGAAAAAATATATTTTGAAAGAGAATAAATTTTTTACACCGTCGGTATCAATATTTGTTTCTTCCAAATCAATTACATCTACATGTGTCAAAATAGTGGTCCCAATTAGTAAAACATAGCGACGTGGCGCAATGCAATTGATTTGGAGGAAACAAATGTTTACACCGGCGGTGTAAGAGAATTTATTCTCTTTTCTGAAATCACTCCGAATAAGTAATTTTTTTTCGCTAATAAAAGTCTATTAGTGATTATAAATACCTCTAAAAATCTATTCGGGATAATTTCGGGGCTTTTTTTAATTCTGTACCCAACGCTTTCGTTATTTTAAGAGCAAAAGATGAAGTCGTGGATTGAAGTACTCAGTAAAAAATAAGAATCGCACCAGAATAGGGCCTGAATTACCTGGTTAGTCGACTCGTTGAATTACCCAGATGACATTTTCTCGGCTCTCTCCAGATGACATCACCACCCCATGGCCCATAGTTACCATAGCATGATTGCCAAACTCCTCGGTGCATGCATTTAACTTTATATCACGTTCTGAACATTGCATTTATTCAAAGTCATTATGTGCGTTTTCCTTGTCCGTCATCCAATAATTAACGAAAGCTTCTTCACGGAGCTTTACGTAAAGAAAGTTTATGGAGCTCAATTTCAACTATTTAAAAGTGTATTGGATGGTTCGGATTGAAAATAATTTATTATCATTAATATATTAGTACCTATTAGCGGTAATAGATTTTTGTATAAATTATTTTTAATCGATTCGAACAGTTCAAAACACTTTTAAACGGTCGAGATTGAGCGCCTTCGTGAATAAGTATCTCTCATTAACAAATCGGATCCATAATTAACTATGGAACGTACGTGGTCGGTCTAGTGCACAAAACAAGACAATACAAGGCCGCCTGCCATTATTTGGGTGTGATGCGGGTTTGAATCATAATGGAATACAAGTTTATTGAGGCATCCAATCCATTTTATATTACACTTTATTCTCCAAGATTTATGTCGGGTACGTTTTAGCTTTCCGTTGTAACTTTTGGAATTAACCATTCGTCTCGACGAGAGAAATGAAAAGTATAAAAATATGGACCGAATTTAAATAATATTTGTATAAGACGACAAAAATATCCGTTGTCGTCTTTGGTGAATTTTATTTTTTGATCTTGGTCATAAATCTCTCTGCTAGTATAGAGTAGCGTAAGTTCTCAAAACATTTGACGAAAAATATAATAATAATAATAATAATAAACAAGGACTTACGTGCATGCGATCTCCTAGTTTAGTCGGGTGTTTAAATATTGTCATATGGGGCCAGGGGCTATTTAGTCATGCATTTAGCTAATACTATATCATGAGAGTGGTATGAGTACGTTAATCTCTCTCTCATCTGAATTATTCTACACTCATTCAATGTTCAAACTTCATTCCCCGGCTCATATATTGTGGAAGTCTGAAGCGAATTTTCTATATTGAACCCCTTACGTACATATTCATGAATTTCTTAAAATAATGATAAAAGTACAAAAATAACAAATAAAAATCAAACTAAAAGGATACAATTATGACAATATAAATGTAAAAAGATATGATTGCAAGAGTTTTTGAAGAAAATAAGAAACAATTGTGTTTTTATTTGGAAACATTTTAATATTAATATATAAGTTACATTACAGTGGGGTCTTAATTTTGGACCAAAATTCGGGGGCCGAAAGCGGTCGCTTCTCTCGCCTCCCCTATGAGCTGGCGCTGCTAATTATCTTACTCTAATCAAATACACTATGGTTGATATCTACTCACAATCTGATTCATAATCTCATGAACTGTAAATGTCCACTCTAATATCTCTATCTACAATTTCATATTGGCTTTAATTTGTCCAATGAATAATATGACAACCAAATGAGTACCAGGAGTATGTGTTAAAAGAGAAAATCTTGTTTATGGAGGTGCAGTAAATAAGTGTTTACAGCACTCAATCGTGACCATGCAAAAGTATTTTGAACGGTCAGAATGTTAATGAAACTTTTCCGGAGAAGAGTTAAACTTTTTCCCGGAAAAATTTCATTAAAATTCGGACCGTCCAAAATACTTTTGAATGCTGTGTTAGTTGGTGTTGTTTTACAGCACCTTCATAAATAAGACAATCTCGTGTTAAAAACATGTGTTAAGTTTGAATTTTGGTAAGGTTACTAGTTTACCCGTTAAGCACCTCCTGATTGTTAGTCGGATCAATCGGTTGGATAAACTATTTGCATTCTGAAAAGTGCAGTGCGACAATCAATCCCTATGTGCGATTGATTTTCGCACTCCACTTTGCAACATCGGAATTGCATTCTTTAATATCCCAGTGCAGCCACATAGTCTCTTTTTGGTTATGCTATCCTGGAATTTTTATTGTAAATTCTTTAAAATATGATATACCTCCCTCTGATACCATGTTAGATGTTCAACAAATAAGCTTAAGCTATTGGGTGGGGAAGTCTCAACATAATACTGTTCACCTATTTTATAGCCAATGTGAAATTGTATTTATTTTACCATTCGTTCAAAACTTTTTCTAGATGAAGTTTAGTATTTATTTTACCATTCGTTCAAAACTTTTTCTAAATGAAGTTTAGTAAAAGAATAGAGCTGTCTGCTTACATAACAAATGAGCATGTGGCGTGAATTTATTTATTTTTACCCTCGTTAAAAGAGGGTGAACATTACCCTCATTTCTATTGATTGAAATGATGTAGATCGCACATAACAAATGAGCATGTTTATCAAAAAGTATATTGCAAATGTGAGACCTATAACATTTCAACCAATAAGAGAGAGGGTAACGTTCACCCTCTTTTAAGAATGATGAACAAAATTATACTCGGTGTGACAGTACACTATTTTTTCACTAAATGGAACTCAGCTGAGTGAGGCGGATGAGAGTATGCTATGCGACAAGAAGTAGATGCTCTTTCATCATCAACTAGCAAAAGAATAAATGGGCAATTTGGACGTGAAAGCAAAGGACCGAACCTGAGGCTCAAGGGGCAAATAGAGATGAGCTAAATTCAAACTCCGAGTTCAAAATTTTGTAGACCAGACTACAAGAAAAAAATATATTACTTGTGAATCGTATAGTATTGGTATGGATGGCGTCTCTAACTAGATCGGGAAAGACGATAATTGAGGTGCGTAAGCTGGACTAGACAGAAGCCGTCCAATAATTGAAGCGGGGATTTGGTTAAATCAACAATTATTTTACTAGGTTTTTAGTTGGGTTGGTGGGAGCTTATCACGTCTCCTCGTGGGACGTGGATCTTATTCCATTATATTATTGTACTCTATTTAATTAGGTGGACTGGAGCTGGACAGTACACATGTTGGAAATTGATACCGCACAAACAACAAACACCACATGCACTAGCCAAATTGAACAAGGATTCTGCGGATCAAAAAAAAAAACAAGGATTCTCATTCTGGAGAAATTTTTGGATGCCGGGTGGGTATATCCTACCCGGTGTCCGCTCAGCACTCCTGAGCAGTCTGATGCACTTTTGGATCTTTCTTCTCACCTCTTCTTTCTTTTTTTCTCTCTAAATTTAAACCGTCCAAAATCGCATCGAACGACTCGAATGTGCCAAACAGGCAACACATAATACCCACCTGCATTGAAAAATAATTTTTCCTCATTCTGGGATGGTATATGAAAGTGAAAGGAAAATGAGGCCCCCACCGCCCACCATACACGACAACGGTGGTGATTGATCATGACACGACCAAAATCCGAGCATGCATGAAAGACGCAATTGGCCGGATTCCAAGTTTTTTCTGAAAAATTAAAAGTCAGCTTTGCCTAGTAGTAGTATACTAGTATCGGCTGATTCTGTTGTGGCCATACACTGAAGCCGTAAGAGAGAAAAATGGGGTAAGGACAGTATTGTCATTTCACTCAAGAATTGTGGAGACTTTCGACCAAAACGACGACGTTTTGGCCGAACATTTTTTTTTAAAAAGGGTAGGCTCCAGATCTGGAACCAGCCTTCTTTTTGAAAAAATAAAAAAAAAAAAGCCACTTTTTCTAAAAGTGGAACGACCCCTTTATACTTTCTCCTATTTCAAAAGCCTGTTGTAAGAAAGGGGTGTTTCGGTGCGACTGAGATCCCCCATCCAACTCCTGTCCGATCCGCATGTCTCATCCCTCTCGGTCGTTGATCTCGCTAATCAACAACTAAGATAGGCCAAGCATATTTTGTTCCAAAATGACGTCGTTTTGAGAAAAAAGTGCTCGGTCATCTCAGCCGTTGATTTGCGAGATCAACGGCCGAGAAGGGTGGGACAGGCGGATCGGACAGGGGATCCGAGTTCGTTTCGGTGGTAGTGAATAAGTTATGAGGGGAAAAAATGGTACTCCAGCAATCAAGTTGTTAGATGTTTTCGATAGTAAATAAGTTGTTAAGAAATGTCAAGTTATTTCTGATAGTAAATAAATTATAAATGGATTTGTAAGTGAAAAAATTATTGAGATCTTTCTCCGTCAGGTGAACGGCATGTTAAAAACGCATCCTTTTTTTTTCTCTTCAAATTGTTAAGGTCAGGTCACCAAAGAATCATGATTGGCATTATGCCCATTACAATAAAGAATAGTACTCCTCTACCCTCTTCTTTTGGACCACTAAAATTTGTGACTCTCAAAATTTTGGAATTTAAAAAAAAAGAAAAAGAGTTCGATCTGCATCTCAGTGACTAATTTCTCACCGATCAAGAGAACGGAGCGTCGCAACCCAACCCATGACAAAACAAGGGCCGGCCGAGGCAACAATTGGGCTATATATTCGACCTTTTTTTGTCTTTATTTTTGTAAAATTATAGTTTTTATATTTTTTTGGCACGTTCAGTTTTTTTGTGGGTGAAATTTTTTGTCAAAAATTCATAATGTTCTTATTTTTTAAGTACTTATTTTCCGTTTTACGAAACGTGTCATTCTTTCATATTACATCATATTTAATTCCAAAAATAAGTATTTTTTTTTTGTAGTACAAAAACGAGATATGAAAATCTATACTTTGTTTGGTTCTCCTCTCAAAAATGTTCTTTCCAATTTTTTTGACTGTTTCATCATCCATGTTTTTCGTCTTTAATAAGTTTTTATCAAGTCTTTTTTCTTAATTTTTTTGGATGTATATAGCACTTTAAAAAAATTCACTAAAGACGAAAATACACAAATTTATAAAATATTTATCTAAAAAATTTATTTCAAAACTGACAACCAAACAAAACCTATCGTCTTACAAATAATACTAGGATTTTGTTGGAACATTTTCATCACTCCTCGCGTCATCTCAACTTTACCAAGCCAACCAACACCTAATCTATCACGCGAGCCTCTCACTTTTTATGCCTCTCTTTTTTTCTTTCTACGGTAAATTCCAAGGTTCTCATTTCTCAATCAGAAAAAGGAGAAGGATTTATTAAAGCACGAAACGACATGGAGATCATTGTTTTTAGAAAATCATTACATGGACCCAGTTGTGACCACTTTTGAAAGTAGTAATTCCCACGGGCTCTAACCCTACATATGGGGAAGTTGTAAACGAGGGTGATCATGTGTGGACCGTGTGGTTGGAAAAAAAAGCTTTAATATTTTTTTATGGATTGGATGACTGAAAAACTAATAAAAAGATAGTTTTTGTTTTTGTATCCGTTCAGTAGGTGCCCCGTGGCCTAACGACGGCTTGTTCGAGCTTTTTCTTTGCTTTTTTTTTTAAAAAAAAAAATTAAGTTTTGATCATAATTTTTTGATTCATCTCGTTGAGACAAACTAATGATCCGTAGAAAATTGACGCAAGATTATCAAAACACGAATTTTTTTAAAAGAAAAAAGACAAAGTGGAAGAAGCCAAGTTAGACGAATAAAGTGAGCTATGATGCAATTTGTCCGGTAGCATACCCTAAACTTTAAAAAGGATGTTTATTGACTTGACCTATCGACCTGATCTGCAAACAGGTTATTAAGGCTCCGTTCCAAAACACCTTATTAAAAAATAAGTATTTATTTCATATTTTCAAACTCAAAAATAATGTAAATAAAAAATAAATTTTTAATTTTTTTTACACCGTATTAAAGATCTCAATGAGATCTATCAAATAAGATCCATATTGATTGAAAAATTATATGCGTAAGCACATAATTTTTGAGCTTGAAATTGCCTTCTTAAAAAATAAGTACTTATTTACCTTTCCGAAACGGAGCCTAAATCGCATTATGAATTATTGTCTGATCTATGTTTAATTTTCAACTCCCACTCAAGCAAAAATTTAAGGATTAGGTAGTGATTAGAGGTAGACCCAAAAAAAAAAAAAACTATAGTACATTAGAGTTACAGCAGTATTTCACTTTAGTCTATTAATTTTAAACCATCAATTTGAACCTTGCTCTTCTGTTTATGTCACATTGTAGTCCATCAAAGAGAACGCTTTAACTACAGGGACCGAGTATATCACCGTAAAAAATATAATTTTGACATAAATTAATACTGTACTAATTTTTTGGACTTTGAGGGCTTATTTAGTGGCCCAGAGGTTCCACCCCAAGACCATTAACCCCAAAAAACTTCTGTGAAGTTGATCGGAGACCCTGCTAAATTTTGTGATAGATAAGAGGGAATCATAGAATGTTACGTGACCGTGCTCTGGAGCTTCAAATATTCCGCTTTGAGGAGTCGTAAATTGTCGGGAAAATGACGGCTAATGACGTGTTTTGATAATTAATATCTGCCAAGGACATTTTCAGTATTAACAAATGGTCTTAGCTTGCTCTTAGCGGGTATTAATTATCAAAACACGTCATGTGCCGTCATTTCCCTAAATTGTCTGATAACACTCTTGGAAATAGCCACAAGAATTCACGATATCAGAGCTATCATACCACCTGCTGGCCCGAGATCATTCATGGGCTAATAATCATCCGTTTCCTCTCCCATGTTTGACCCATTTGTTCATTAGGAGTAGACTGGCCCAATATTACATCATCTATTCTTCTACACGGTTTGGTTACCCAAACCCAAAAAACACGGTTTGTTTACCAAACAGTGCCTCACTTGTTCGACATTGCTTCTTCTCTCCCATTTCCTTCTTCTTCTTCTTGATCGGATTGTTCTTCTCAAAATCAAGAAACAGATAAAGATGGACTACGACTTCAGAAACAGAGCAAACCCTCCTTACGATTCACAAGCCCCTGTTTACAGGCCAACAACAACATCATCATCATCAACAACCCATACCATGTACGGGTCATCTCCCCTCTACCCTCGCGTCGGGCAATCGGGTCACTCCCTCAACCCTGCCGCCGTCCGTGCCTCCAATTTTCATCACCCCTCTCCTTCCTCCTCTTCTTGTAAGCATCTCTATCCATTTTTTGGTATGTACATCTTACAGGGGACTCCAATTTATTATTATTTTTCGCAATTGGTGGTTGAGAAAATTGGGTAATTTTAGTTCTTGCTAATATGCTGATTTGAGGGTTTAATTACACTTCTTGGACAATTGTGGCGTAGGGGTAATTGAGAATCATGAATGTGATGCTAAGATTGCATTGGTTCTTTCCTCTTCTATGCTGTTTAATTGCAAATAGTCACTGTAACATGATTCCAAACCTGTTTTCTTGCGAGTAGAGTGATTTAAAGGATCTAATTGCACTTCTTGAACAATTTTGGCATGTGGGTTTTTGTAAATTATGTATGTGATGCTAAGACTGCTTTGTTTTAATCTAATGTTATTCTACTGCAAATTTTGCAGCTGGATTGGGGATTAGGGTTGCTATTAAACCCGAATATCGGATCACGCCACCTGTGAGTTCTCTATTTGGATGATGAACTTGTATTGTGTTGGCCCTAATTTGCTTACAGTTGCTCACATGACTTGATTGTGTCGTTTGCAAACCATCCATAATATTGCATAAATTTTTAGATGGGTATACCATCCATAATATTGCGTAAATTTTTTAGATGGGTTTTGTTAAAGCTTCATTATCAATAGGGGATTCTGATTGAGGTTTCTTCCAGTATTTGCGTTCTTCGATTCAAATGGGGGACCAAAGTAATGCAGACATTATTATTTTGAGTTCAAAGATATCTAGTGGATTGCTTACGATATTAATTAGTTCCATTCAGTAGTGATATATGTTTTGTGGCTTCTCATCGTGTCCTGTACGGCTGTACATGTTCTGCATCAATGTGAAGTCTTTTAGATCTCATACTGTATGGGTCGGTCATCTGACCCATAGTTGCATGAAGCGGGAGAGGGGGCGGGTGCGGAAGTGGGGGTGTTAGCAGGGAGCCCGGGATTGTAGAAGCTCCCGAGGTTGGGAGCGTGAAAGGAACACGTGCATATATGTCATAGATAATATAGCATAGAATGTACATTTTAGAAAGTACAATCATTTTAAGGAGTAAAAATATGTGCCAAGTCCACTATAAGTATAAGAAATGGGCTATAGAGTTACAATATGTGATTTTCTTTTCAAGATATCATGACTTGGGCTAAATATATGAGTTCATCAAAGACCAATTAATGCCAAGTGATAAATTCCTACTTTTTTATACAAGGATTGAACAAAAGTTTCCATCTTCGAAAGGAGCGTTCTCCCATCTTGACGGGAGTGGGCTCCTGTCAAGCTCCTTAGTTGGGAGCGGCACCATTTTAGAAAGCTCCCTGCAACTATGTTCTGACCCTTCCTATATCTGGATGGCATTCTCTTAAGGCTTTTTCTAATGGAATTCTTATCATAAGATTAGTCTTTTAAGGGGGGGATATGATATTTCAGCATTTCTTTCAGCCGTTTTTTCAGCTTGTTATTTATGTGGCTATGTTGGCTTGTTTATGCATCTGAGACTACGAGAATTTTATGCTTTGAGATTTGATGTTTTTTTTATTACTTTCTAAAGATGGAAATCTCTTCATCATCTCGGTTTCATCTGATGTCAGGCAATGTATGCATTGCATGTGTTTATTTTCTGGTTATGCGTTAAGTTAGCATTTTTTAGTTGCATATTTGATGGTATACTTGATGCAATGTTTAGTTTTGTGTGGTATAATTTAAGCTTAACTGTTACGAGGTAATTGGTACCTTCTAATAATTTGTTTAACAACCTCTGTCCTATTTATCTTCTCATTTGTTGTGTAGCCTCAATTGTCCCCACAAGTTGGAGATATTCCCCGAAGCACTTTCCAGTTTGACTTTGAACTAGAAAGGAAGATACTAGCAGAAGCAGAGAAGGATAGCCTCAATTGGACCAGGCTTGGGCTGGAAAACCTTCCTTCTAAAACTGCAGGATCAACATCTTCTTCGGTTTGTGTTTATACCTTTTCTGGGAGGTTTTGTCTTTTGTGTTCTAGCTTACCTGATGTGATATCAAAATTAGATCAATTGTTGTGGCCAACTATATCATCGGGTATAATGGAACAAGTGAATTATCATTGATAACTCTTTTCTGTGCCCTATACTTCTGACAAAATCACTTGCTCACTTTACTCTTGACTTTATTGTTGTAAATTTTTCTATCAATAGGCAAAGAAGAAAGATAATTGTAAAATTACCCCTTATGTGTTATGTTGATTTCGCTCTTCATGAATTATTTGAAGTATATATTGCAATGTCAGTGGACTTGGCCTTCCTATTGCAGATGGAAAGTGGTATCTATTTGCATGGTTATTTCCCCTAAATAAGCGATTTTTCCATGGTGACTCCTATCAGTCTGGAACCCTTGATTAACACCACCAATTCTGTCATGGTGCAAATGTAACAGTAAATGATCTGGATATTGTGACAATTGGAGCATATTAAATATATAGTGCTCTTTAACTCCAAAAGAGTGCAAAAGAACTTTTTCTTGGTGTGGTAAAGGTGTGCTATTGTGAAAGTATTTTCATCATAGTTGGGTTCTACGACGTTGAGATCTGTGGTTCCTTTTGTCAAATGTTTCATCTTTACGAATTTTATGCCAAGATTTGTTTACATGTCATAGATTTATTGACATGTTAAACAAATACAAAGAGGCACTTTACTTTGATATGTACGGATACTAGATTGTCTTTTAGCAAGGCAAGTTTGGAGGTCCTATTGGACTTGATTGCCTCTTTGTATTTGTTTTCCACTTGGGAGTTTAGTTCCCTTTGTTGCGTAAGGTATCAATTACCTTTCATATTGTTTCTGACAGGTTGTATGTTTCATAGTTGCACTTTGAACAAAACATGATGTCCCATGTAATTTCCTTAAGTAGCTTGCCACTTTTAAAGGCTGAAGTGTTCATTGCAGGGCTCTGCCATTGATCCTGTTGTTAGCAAATACATAGCGTCGGGTCTCAGCAGAGAGGCTGTGCCGCTTGCAGTTGCAAATTATGGAGATAATCCAACCAAGGTATTTCCATCCCCCCCCCCCCCCCCCCCGGCTATGTTTTGATGCCTTAAATAGGGGGAATGGGGTTCTGAATGTTCTGATTCCTAGGTACCTAGTATAGTAGTTCAATGCCTGAAGTAATCCCATTAAAATGTTGTATTAGGTCCAGAATCTCATACAAAAACATCTTTGCAGGATGCTTATTAGATTCGGCATTTCTTATTGACAGATTCATACTAGAATACCACTGGGGATGGTGTGGTTTAAATTCCTACGTAGTTTGGTAATGTGACTCCACTTTGGAAAGGTCATATTCCTGTCTGTTTGAAATGTAGGTATTGTCTAGAATCAAATTCCAGAACCTCCCTTAATATACCTTACATCCAAATTGAACAGCCCTTTTTGTCTTGTGCCAGAGTTACAGTAGTTTGTGATTGCTAATACATAGCCTAATGGCTTCTCTATTGTTCCATGGATGTATTACATCCATGGGACTAACCTTGGAGGTAGCTTTCTTTCATGTTAGACTTTGATACTCTATGAGGTTGAAATTCATTAATTTGAGGGCATAACCGCCAAGCGTCTCGGTTTGCTGGTCCCCTTATACAGCATAATTAGTTCTTCCTCTGCTGTGAGCTTCGCTGTCCATGTTCGAATAGGTCATCAGAATATTAGGTGTTAATCAACATATATTGTTTGCTATTTTAGGTGAGGGAATTCGTCAATGGTTACACCCTATTGCGGGAAATGGGATTCTCATCAACTAATGTTTCAGAAGCGCTGCTAATGTATGACAACGATAAAGACAAGGCACTTGCCTACTTTCTCAACAGCTCATCCTGAGGATGTTATGGAGATGCACGTGCTATTGAGTATAGTGGCGATCACATTTCACATATAGCTTCTAGAGTTTCTTGTAATACAGTTTGGTTATTTTACTTGGGTGTGACTGATTGTAAAAAGCATTCCAAGCCTCGGAATCGACAATTGGCCCTCTTAACGTTTTCCCACTCTTTGCTTTCCAATTTGAATATCTGTACTATCAATCGAGTCTTACAAGTATTTTCCATTACGGTATCCTATGGAGATCAGGTTTTTTTTTTGTCGGGGAAACCCTGCTTGGATGGTTTTTAGTCGTTTATGCTGAATCTTTTCACTCAATTCTGATGGTTAAAAAGGTAGTTTTGGCTTAGATATTGGCCTGCAGCCTTGCAGGCACCATACGGATTTTCTAAGTAGCCTGTGCATATACATATATGCTGTTTGGATTTCACCTTTTTCGGGTATTTAGGTTACTCAGGTACATGTAAGAAAAGAGGTAGAAAAACAACACGCATTGTTAGAAATAATCAAGTAGAGAGACATTTACACATTATTCCAGAAACCTCGATGCTGAGTTATTACTTCTTGCTAACACATAGAGAAACATTACTGTTTACACTTCTCGAGTCACGGGGGACTGCTGGGAAGCTTGGCCCTATAACTAAATGGGGGACTCATCGGACTTGGCACGGAAACCCGGTCCACATTACATCTATATATATCAAGACTGTTTGTATGAATTTTGTTGAGGGGAAATGTTCCCTATATCTCGTAAAGCATTCCAACTTGCAAAGTCTTCCCCGGTGGGATTTCAAGAGTTGTAAGGGCTGACCGGCAAATCTTTTGAAAAAACCGGTAGAGATAGTCTATTGTGAAGCGGGCGAGCCACTTGTTGTTCTTGCTTGCTTTCAGTATAGTTCGGCCCATCACGAACACGGGCCCCCCTCTCCATTGCCGAATCCAATTTCTCTGATTCCTCTGTACTGATAGCAAGCTCATGCAGTTTAGTCACCACAGAAGCAATATAATCGTCTCCTGCCATACTAGGGAAATCCTTGTAACCGAACTGAACCAAACACCTATAAACACCGTCAAGTGCTAGTTTCCCAACTATGAATCTTTCCTCCGGCTGGACTGTTTTGATCAGTAGGGTTTTAACCGCTACAATCACCATAATTTCTCGTACAGAATTAGTTTGTTGAATGTAATGTCGCATGATTGGTGGGATTCCATTGACGAGATCAGTGCAGAAGAGGCAGATACCAGGTGGCCGAGATAGGGAAGCGACTGAGAGCATAGATTCCAATTCTTCTAAGCTCATTTTCCTCTCTGCTTCATACATACTCTTCTTGCTTCTCCCATAAGTCCATGAAAGCATGATTGTCATGAAGAAAAATGAAATGGCAAATGGTACCCACCGTCCTTGAGGAATTTTGTTGAGTAGGGATGTCATGTAAACAAATTATTGGTGAAATTACTGTTGTGTACTATTGTTGTATCATATAATTGGTGTGTACTGTTTATGATGTACATAACTACGTTGAAAGTTTGAAGGTTGTAAACTAGTAAATATGGACTTTAGTATAAAAGTCTATGGAGTAACAGTACGAGGCAATTATGTATAATACTGTTCAGTGATGTAAGCGATGACGCAAGCTACCCCTCCTTCTTCGATTAAGATGAAAGACGAGGAAAAAAATGAGGATGAGGATGATATCTGTGTCCCAGATCACGAGCATCACTAATTAATGTTATTAAGCATGTCGTGATGATCATCACCCACACCACAACCACTCCTGCGAGTCATATAAATGAAGCGAAATTAGTAGGGGCTGGTTTGGTAACAGAATATTCCTCCCTATGTGTGTGTGTGTATATATATATATATATATATATATATATATATATATTTTATAGGCTTGGTTCGTGACTCCAATTTTACTGTTTTACTGCCAAAACTGCTCAGGTTGTCGATTCATAAGTCTTCAACTCGACGTGCTTACTGCACAATGATCTACGAATCTCTCTCTTGCTAGGTTTTCTCTTAAATTCTTTAAAACACTAATGTCTGTCTGTTTTAATTTGTTTTCCCTTTTTAATTTGGCATGTATATCTTTATAACATATCTGTTCTATCTTTTACTTAATTAATATATGGTATGATTTGTAATAATTTTAGCCGTTATTTAACCGCTTCAAGAAATTAGTCATGAATGGGAAGATAGAAAAGGGAATTGAAAAAAAAGATCGTTACCATATGCGTTTGCAATTTCAACACCTCCTTTGAAACCCAAAATAAGGCCAATACAAATAAGCATAAGAGTATAGTTGATTTCAGGGGAGTAGATTTAGCCCTCATGCTTAGAGGAGGTGTGCACCATATTAACCCTGGGGAAGCAACCAAGAGCAAGAGATTGCTTCACAATAGAGAAGCTAGCAGATATCATGGACTGGCTTGCAACAATGGCTGCAGCTGTTGATATCACAAACATTGGCCAATAAACTGGGCGAGGAATTGAACTGTAAAATGCTGTGCCCATTTTATCAGGGCGTTTGATGAGATAAGATGCTTCGCTGGCATAGGTGATCACCGACGCTGGATAGACGAATGAAGAGAAAGCGATCTGCGAAAAGATAATCGGCACATCAACAAGGTGGCTGGTGTTTGATCAAAAAAGAAAAAGATCGAAAATCAGAAAATGTCATGGCTCTTCAAACTGAATGTTGTGCAAATCATAACCGGCATCAACAATAGTCTTGTTATATTTACCTGAATTGCTTTTTCAATTATAGTATTATTTCATATATGTAATATGGGAAATAATGATAGTGAATAGAGCTGCCCAGCAGGTGGATTTTGGCGGATCAGTTTGGATCCCAAATGAAATGAACCGCTCGCCTCGATTAATTTTATTTCCGATGTACCCCCATAAGAATTACGTACAATGCTAAGAAATTATAGTACTCCATTTCACAATCTTATTATGCCTTTTGGAGTGATTCCTTTGAAGTTTTGTTTTGGGCTCCTACGTGCGAAGTCGATAAAAAAAAAAAAAGAGATTGTGAGAAAAGGTCGATTAATATTCAGGCCCGTAGGTTTACTTACCAGGCCGCACCAATAGCAAATCTTCTGTTATTGGTCCCTTTCGTAATAAAAGGAGCCCAGGCACCAGCCCAGACACATCTATGGATATTGTGCACAATAATAAGCAACACATGAGCCAATAACGTACGCTATCACAACTCTTTCACATAGTAATGTTGTGGTTTGTTATAATTTATTTTGTTGAATGATGCTATGGTGTCCCTGGTCATTTTGGAGACACCGTAATTTTTTATATAACTTTACCATTATGAGTATAACTAAAACCAATTACAAGCATAACAGAACCCAAACAAGACATAATCAAGGAATATTCAAAAAATCAACCAAGACGTAACCAAACCCAACTAGGGCATAACAAACAAGTTATGCCTTACTATGGTTTTGGTTATACTTTGCTATGGTTCTGTTATGCTTGTAATGGATTTTAGTTATGCTCATAATGATTTTGTTATGCCAAAAGTTACGGTGTCCCCAAAATAACCGGGGACACCGCAGTTATTCCCTTATTTGAATAATTTAACTAAACTGGTCTTTAGTTTTTTTATATGGAAAAAGCTTTTTTTTTTGACAGAATCTGATAATAGATACTTCCTCCGTTCCATAATGTTTGGCACTTTCAATATTCCAGCCTTATGAAAAAATTAACTATATCTTTTAATTCATAATGTTTTTTATAAGCAATATGAATCTTGTTTGATAGAGTTTAAGTTGTTTTATTAAACAAAGTTCAAAAAATCGCCTCAAACATTATGAATTAAAAGATATATGCAATTTAAAAATAGCACGTATTCCTGAAAATGTCAAATATTATTGGACGGAGAGAGTAGTACATTAAGAGGGGAAAAGAAATAAGCATCAAGGAAAGGAAAATGAATCCCAACCAAGTTAGTAATTGGTATCCAAACCCAATCCAATCATGTGCTATGCGACGTACCCACCGTACGTCTCTATTTCCAAGAAGTCTGTATTTCTCCAAGTCAAATGTATCAGCAGCACCATTGATAACTCGCACAGCTATTCATGTAGCCCTCCAAGACTCACTTGCATCCCCAAGATTGCTCCGAGTCAATTTGAAGCCTCTTTGTAGAAATCTAGTTGTACTGTTAATTGTCAAGTTTCATTAACTAATACGCAAGTAAATTAATACTTAATTAAGTACAATTGGACCATAAAAGTAACCGGTTTTAATTTAACAAAATTTGAGTGGACTGAATGCACAACTCGGCATGCACACCACTAGTTAAAGGGAATGACTTCGGTGTCCCGGTCATTTTGAAGACATCGTAACTTTTGGCATAACAAAATCGTTATGAGTATAACCAAAACCCATTATAAGCATAACAGAACCATAGCAATACATAACTTATTTGTTATGTCTTGGATGAGTTTAGTTACGCCTTGGTTGATTTTTTGGATATTCCTTGGTTATGTCTTATTTGGGTTCTGTTATGCTTGTAATTGATTTTAGTTATGCTCCTAATGGTAAAATTATGCCAAAAATTACGGTGTCCCTAAAATGACCGGGGACACCATAGCATCATCCCTAGTTAAAAACCATACAAGTATGTATTCCTATGTATGAGAGTTAGGAGTTGGATTCTACTATATTTAAAGGTTTCTAAGTCATCCCTCGAGCCTCAACTGGGAATGACTTCGGTGTTCCCGGTTATTTTGAGGACACCGTAATTTTTGGCATAACAAAACTATTATGAGTATAACCAAAACCCATTACAAGCATAATAGAACCATAACAAGGCATAACTTGTTTGTTATACCTTGGTTGGGTTTGGTTATATCTTTGTTGGATTTGGTTATGCCTTAGTTGGTTTTTTGGATATTCTTTGGATATGTTTTGTTTGGGTTCTGTTATACTTGTAATGGGTTCAATTTATGCTCATAATGGTGAAGTTATGTCAAAAATTACGGTGTCTCCAAAATGACCGGGGACACCATAGCATCATCCGCCTCAACTATGTGCTCTGATCATTCCTTTATGGGAATGACTTCGGTGTCCCTGGTCATTTTGGAAACACCGTAACTTTTGGCATAACAAAATCATTATGAGTATAACCAAAACCCATTACAAGCATAATAGAACCATAGCAAGGCATAACCAAAATCATAACAAGGCATAACTTATTTGTTATGCCTTGGTTGGGTTTAATTATGCTTTGGTTGGTTTTTTGGATATTCCTTGGTTATGCTTTATTTGGGTTCTGTTATGCTTGTAATTGATTTTAGTTATGCTCCTAATGGTAAAGTTATGCCAAAAATCACGGTGTCCCCAAAATGACCAAGGATATCATAGCATCATCCTTCCCTTATATATTTCGTGAAGGGAAAAACTATGGTATTCCTGATCATGTTGGGGACACCGTAATTTTTGACATAACCAACCATTACAAGTATAACCAAGATCAGTAATATGTATAACCAAGGCCTTACAAAGGCATAATCCTCAAATCCTCAAAACGATCGAGAACACCATAGCATCATCCTTTGGTGAGAGCTAGCTAGTGATAGTACCATAGTAGTAATTAGTACTACTAGTATATAGTATATCAAGAAGCACGGAAAATTAAGAACTCATTAAACAACAAAATGCCTGGGAATCCCAAAACCAATTTATTATTCCATGACCTACTATATATAGTTCTCCCTATAAAATAACAGAAAGTCTACACATACAGCAAATCTGTGCACAGATTGTGCACAGATCTTGTTGTGGGGCCACCACGGGTCCCACACAAATCATCCGAGCCATTCATTAAATGTAAAACATTTTTTCAAGAGTTCTCGTAAAAAATAATCTCAATCCAATACCTATAGGTACTTGATCCAACCATATAACTTTTCATTATCAGGAAATCTGAATGAAAAGTTAGATGGTTGGATGAAGCACCTATAGGTATTGGATTGAGCTTATTTTTTACGAGAACCCTTGAAAAAATGTTTTACATTTAATGAACGGCTCGGATGATTTGTGTGAGACCCGTGGTGGATCCTGCAATAAAATCTGTGCACAACCTGCGCACAAATCTGCTGTGTGTAGCAGGACTCATAAAATAAACAAGTGTCCATATTCAAACCTCATTAAATTAAACTTTATAGGTGCATGTCGCAGTTTAATTATTACTATTGTAAATGGCCAACATGCATGGTGACCCATGTCGTGCGTGTGTCTAACATTGTTTTTTTTTTATTTACTAAACTAATTACACGTGTCGAATCCCCATCTATATATCCAGGAGTTCCATTTGAACCTTAATTACTTCTCCCTCACACGTATGAGGGTCAAATGTATATTACTACAGTACAACTAGAAAAAAAAAATCACGTAAATCACGTTTTCTTTTAAGTTGTAAGCATGTAACATGGCACGATATGAGATAAAATATGGGCAAATTTCACTGACCTCCCCTGAGGTTTCTGAAATGACACTGCCCTCCCCTCCTTTACCTGACAATACCAAGGGACCCCCCGCCGTTACCTGCTCGTTAGAAAATGGATGGAGAAAGTGATGTTATTGTACTATACTTTTTATAATACCTAAACTATCCTCACCAAACTCTTTACCCCTCTCATTTATAAAATATAAAATACAAACATCTCTAGACTTTGTGCTCGTTTTACTTTGAGATTTTGTCCTTATTTAAAATGATTCATATTTGTTAATTTTCTGTCAAACTCTTGTGAATTATTGGTTCGTCTCGATAAGAGGAATTGAAAAAATTAAAAAATTAAAACTTTTACCAAATATTTTGAGAAATTCAATATTTTGGATAAAAGTAATAAATTTATACTCTTTTGATTTCTCTCGTTGAGACAAACCAATAATCCACAAAAATTTAACGCAAAACTAGCAAATATGAAAAAAATTCAAATATGAACAAAAATCAAAACGCCTAAAAATCTCACAAACAAGCCTGCATGAAAAAATTGAATATGAACAAAAACTAAAAAGACTAAAAATTCCACAAACAAACCCCCAAATTATTATTTTTTGTGCGGGCTTGTTTTTGGGATTTTTTAGGCTTTTTGTTTGTGGGATTTTTTAGGCTTGTATAGGTATTGTAAAAAGTATAGTACAATGACATTACCTTCTCCATCCATTTTCTAATGGGCAAGTAACGGCGGGGGGGGGGGGGTGTTCCCCTTGGTATTGTTAGGTAAAGAAGGGGAGGGCAGTGTTATTTCAGAAACCTCAGGGGAGGTTTCTGTTCATGTCAGAAACCTCAGGGGAGGTCAGTGAAATTTGCCCGATAAAATATTGTACGACTGGGGTCCACGCCTTCCCCGCGGTGAGAAGAACAAGTTCTATTTGGGTCGGTCACCGCCGCAAACGACGCCGGTTTTACGCAAACTGGGGGGCCCAAACGGCTGAGCCGGTCTCCCCTCTGTCTTCAAGTCACAAGACAAAATCTCCACACGGTCCGGCTGGTGTAGTAGTAGTAGTCTAGCCTAGCCATAGCCTTTCCAAAACAAAATTTGGACTCCCCCATAAAAAACTAGTATTTACAAGAAAAAGATGCTGAACAATTGGAAAATAAATAAATTTTGATTTGAACTTTCCTGTCTACACTCATTGTTGGTTTCTTTATTGCTTCTGTTGTTTAGGATCATTTCGTCACGAGAAAACTGTGTCAGCAATCGTTCGATACCTAATTTCATGTGCATCGAACGGTTGTCGACACATTTGAGTCTTTATAAGCATTGCTCTTTCTTTGATTGCTTAATTTGATTCTTAAGTACTTTAATCAAGTCTTGATCGACAATGTTACTATCACAAACGCTTACCAACACAATCATACAAGTAAACTGACAAAAAAAGAAATCATAACCAAACGGCTGAGCTAGTGACAAACCATCATCTCTTACTTCAAAGAGACACTTGAGTGATGAGAAGCCAAATGTGATTTGAGTTGTTGTACTAGTACTAGCTTATTGTATTCGGTAATCCTCTTTTAATTTTTCTTCTCTTTTAGAGAATCGAGCTAGGCCACGTGCTTTTTCTTCTGGTCGTCTCTCTCTGGTCTTAACTGGGCCAATTATCGCTCTAACTATGTTGTGTTTCTAATTTCTCACTCAAACCGGTTATTTATTTTTTTTATTTTGGGATTTTAGATTATATATGAGTTGTCAATTTTTAAATTATGGTGAGAATATATTGTGAATCTGTGAAGTATTTGAATTATACCTAAATACTTAAATTTGAAAACGAATAAGTCATTCCATGCATTGGATCTAAAACATCAAAATGAGAGCGATATCAGACATGCTTTTATTAATTGTACTAAAAAAACCAAGGGGCCGGCGTGCATGTATGCTCGAACACTGGGATGGATAAAAATGTGTTCGGAGTCGTCTAATGCACGTGAATATCATACATGTGCAATGTGCATGGAATAGACACATATCAGAGGTGGTAGTGTCCGAACGTCTTTGTCCAAATAATTTTTTCACTAAAAATAGGTCAAGTGCATGATTCGCGATGTTACGAATAACAAAAAATTAGCTGGGTGTTTTGGCTTAATAATTGAGCTAGCCAAATTTTTTTTCCTTATTGCGTCAATTTTTTGTGGATTTTTGGTTTGTCTCGACCAAAAAAATCTAAAAAGTACAGTAGTAAATTTTGTGGATTTTTAGTTTGTCTTGACGAAAGAAATCTAAAAAGTAGTAAAGTTTTATCAAAATCTTAAAAAACTTCACTAAAAACAAAATAATACAAAACAGATAGACTTTGTGAATTATGTTTGCCTTAAGTGAAAATAATTTAGTTTAGCTCATGATTCTTTATTCTTTAAATATTTCTCATCAATACGAATAAAAAAATTCACAAAAATTTGGTGCAAAATTTAATAAATGCAAAAAAAAAAAAATCAAATAACAATCCTGCCTCACTCTTAGCCCACCCCATGGTGACAACAATTATTTATAACGTTCATCTCACATGGGATGGGATCGTTACAAATAACTGTTGCATTTAAGTTTTTTGGAGTATTGTGAACGAATCCAGATTTGCTGAATTTAACAACTGAAGGGACTTAATTTTGGAGAAATCTCAACTATAGCTCGAGGCTTTAATTAACTTCAGGATTTTAGTTGAAAGAATCAAATATCAGTCGTCATCGAATGAAAGGCCCGACCAAAAGAGAAAGTGTTAGAAACATGTGTGAAACGTTGAGTCTCACATCAAATAAATAGAAAACGGGTTGAACTTTAATATACAATTGGATGACTCACCACTTACAAAGCTTAGCCTTTTAAGTGAATATGGGTCATTCAATGTATATTAGGTTCAGTTGATGTGGTATGGACACCGTGGATACTCCGATCCCTAGCGAATCGGTCCCCTATGCGCAACACGAAAAGAATTCAAGCGGATCATACTTTCAACAAGCGGATTGGGCCGACTTACCAAGTACAAACACAACCTCAAAGCCCCAGCGGCTTGGGCAAGTTGATATGAGAAAGTATTTGTGTTCATGATGTCACATGTTCGAATTACACGCAGACTAAACATTCCAAATCTTGGGGCTGCTGGAGGATTTGGCTGGTCATTAACTTTAGCCCCCAAAATTAATCGAAATGTACGCAAGCTGACCCAGACATTCAGTTATCCAAAAAAAAAAGGCTACCAAATAGAAATACCAAAATCATACAGTAGTAGGTTATAAGTAAATCAAGCCAATATTACAAGTTTTCCAATGCAAACAATGTTGATGTGAATGCATTGCTTTTGTCGAGCTCGATGTATTTCATTCAGTAATTGGTCTTTTTGGTTTTATGCTTCACTTGGCTCCATGGGGGGCGGAGTCCAAGAGACCTAGCAAGGGTGTTGCACCCAATGTTTTATCATTCACATTGCAACTCTTAAACATTTTTTTTTTTCCCTCTTGGATCGAAGACCTGCAATAAGTGTTAGTTGTTAGTATTGTTAATGAGATTTGACCCTCGGTCTTGTGCATATGAGTATGTGGTGTCTTCCAACTTGTCTATCACCCCACTTGCAACTCTTAAACTCCAAATTTTGCCGTTGAACTTTCTTGAAATAAACACGAAAAGTCAATTGTAGGTCAAGAGCAACTATTTTATATAGATCATGATTTGGAATATTTCCAATTGTAACTCTTATATAATCCTTGTTGTGGTTAGCAGCTACTAATTAAATTAATAGCCTACCGATTTCGAAACTCTTACCATGTCTATTGGGAACAGTTCTTGTACATCTCACTCGCCAATCTGCAAACATCGATTTGATGCAAACAAACACGTTAAAGTGTCCAATTAATGCAAGCTAGGCGCCTAACACAGCCGATGGAGTTGCCTCAAATTTCAGTGTGCCATTCCTGTGAAGTGGAGTAACATAGACTTCATATGATAGCTAGTATAGTATAGTATATACATGAGTACGTACTGGAGTATTAGAAGCTTGCAAAAGCTTTTACAAAATGCATGTGACTATGTGAGGCACGCTTGAAAATCACTCGATAGAGCTGACTTTCACATGACCATGGTATGTGGCTTCTCTGTCATGGCCGGAAAGACCGCTCATGTTTCTCTGTTTGTTTGTTTGGCTACAATAGGAACTTATTTCCACCTTTTGGGCCAAACAAACCCCATAACTTCAAAGCATACACGTACGTCTACGCACAAACGGTCCCAAGCAAGCTACCCAAAACTTTGAGGCAATTAACACGTGATGAAATTACCAACTCCGAAAATCCCTTTCGGTACTGCCTACTGGCCTGGCGTGTGATATATGCCATTATAACTCTTTGTCATTGTCCTGACTCCTGCTCTTGTGCGGGGCTTACTATCGAATGCATCGGCCTCGCGCAATTAAGTAGACGTGAGAGAATGTTTGAAACATGCTACGTGATCATGAACGATACGAAACTCGAAAAATTATTCAGTTTCGTTGTGATACGTCCTAACTACCCTCTTTTGTTGTCATAAACTTGTGCGGGATTTACTATCATGAAATGCATCCACCTCACATAAGGATGGAAAGGTGAGAAGCCTGGATTTGAAACTTGTCTCAGGAGCACTGGATAATTAGTTTTATTGGTGGCTCTAGCTAATCTTTCCCAAATGTTTTTCCGAGCACCCCACTTGCCAAAACAGATTAATGAATTATTTGGCTTTATTTAAAAATAAATTTAGTTGTAAACATAATTGTTTACATTTTAGATTTATTTTGTCGAGATGAACAAATAATTCAAAAAAAAAAAAAAACTCAAAACCAACAAATACAAAAAAAAATTCTGAATAAACACAAAAGAATAATCCACATGGCTTATTAGCCAAAATAGTCTGAATTTAGATAAAGCTGCGATTGTTGTACTCTCCTTTTTTATATTTATGCCCTAATTTTATTTACTCACAAAAATGTTGCACATCCTGACAGTAGTTTCAGAAATTCACCCTTGAAGCAATTTGAAATGTTGAGATTCACTTGCCGGTCATATGAAAGTGCATAGTCCGGTTGGTTGGTGAGTTTGCTTCTCATACAATTGATGCGGGTTTGATTCTTCGAGTTAGGCCTCAAGAAAGTAATTTCTTATGAATTTTTTCCTCTTAACGTGGATGACCTGCATTTAACTAGATCAGTGAGGGGATTAGTTGAGATGCGCATAAGCTGGTCTGGATACCACTGACCGTAAGAAAAAAAAGTAAAAGTTCTCAACCTTAAGGGAGAGTTTGAATTGAGGACAACTGAAATGCGTTCTAGTGTTCCCGAATTAGACCCAAACATTTGTAGATTATTGGTGGACTTGTAAAGAGCCTTATTCGATTCGGGTTGCACTTAATTGAGAGTTTGGGTTTCGGTAAACTCTAGTATAAAAATACCTGTTGTACATCGTAGTTGATATATAATTTGTACTCTTTTTTCATTCCATTCAGGGTATAAATTGATGTAATACATGGATGTACTCAATAAAAAAAAAATCGTAAAATCTGTGTCTTACATTCTTTTTGTATGTATCTTTTTGTTTTTTGACAAGCTCCTTAATTATCTTTACGCATTGGGTGTTCATTGTTTTGGCGGAATTCCCAACAATTACGTGCGCCAAGTAGGGAAAACTGATGAACCAAGCCAAGAGTACTACTGTGTGCTGCACATGTTTTTGATGTAGCGTTGGACAAGGTATGCATGCCTCGAGGTCGAGAATACAGAAGAAACTAGAAAAACAGAGCAAGACCCAGAGAAGTACAAAGCCCAATTTGTTTACTGCTGTAATAATAATGGCGTCTAATCTAAGTTCCCCGCCACGTCAATCCTAGCTGTAAAAAAGTAGTATAAATTCAAGTTTAGTAAATAAATTTGGTACACCCTATTTCAAGCAACAAGAGCCGGTAATCAAATTTAAACTACTCGAATTTTGGGTAGTGTCTAATTTGTTGATATTGACAAAAAATTTCAAATTAGTTTCAGTAACTTTAAAAAAAGATTAACAACATACAGAATAACAAATCAAATTACTCATTTTGACAAGGATAAAACTTGATTTCGAATCGGGTTGAAAGGTAGATAACTAAAAATTTGAAATACTAATCAATTATTTGTAAGATTTTGTGCCCAATTCCAATATGGATTATGCAAAGTGTGCTTTATGGGGTAACCCTTTTACTTCAGAAGAATCAGAACCTTATAACAATTGGAATGTTTCACAATTAGCGTAAGGACTAAATTATCCTTGATTAATCCACTTAATTATGTAGGTCTATACGATTTTTTTTATAACTCCAGAAAGAAATTCGAGCCAATTTACATGCGATTCGACTAATCTGAGAGACCCAATCTTATCGTGCATTGCGGGGAAACTAATTAGAGGGCCAGTCGCGGTAAAATTAGGACGGAGATCAAATTGATAAACCCACTCCGAAGTTGGTCAAAGTAGTGAGCACTGTATAAAGGCTTTGAAATTTGACCGACATATTTTAAACTGGGCCGAGCATCGTGGGCCTCACGTGACAGGCCACACAGCGTTCGAGATGAATCATGTGCTGACTCCAGTATATGTTTTGATTTTAACTCAGTGGACTGTGGACGGACCAACATCTGCCGCGGTTGCACCCTTGCGGCACGTGTCTTGTTCTCACTCGCCCACCAGACGGAATGTAAATACCGTTTTGGTACCAAATTACACCATATGACAGTATTCCAAACTCTTTTTTATCACACATTTACGAGGGTTTTACATACTTTGTGGTGGTCTCGTGGCGGAGACCACACAAATGTGTGATGTAGACAAAATTTGGAGGACATTAGTGAACTTTTTAGTGTAAAATTTGGAAACTAATTCTGAAAATAAAGAAAGGTTAATGAATTCCATAACAACATTAGCAGTCATGATTCTGTAAATTCAAAAACATAAAAAACATTAGCAGTCATGATTCAGTAAATTCAAAAAAATTACAGGTACATATGAACCTATGCATTGAAATAGAGTAAACCCAAGGGGGTTACCCAACTGAAAATAAGAAAATAATAAGTGATTGTCATCTACGAGGTATGTTCGAATTTCACGAAAGACAAACATTCTAAGCCTTGGGATTACTAGAAGGTTTATCCAGTCGTTAACGTCAACTCTTCGGAATTAGTCGAGATGTGTGCAAGCTGACAATGATATCCGGTTATTGAAGAAAATGCATTGAAATAGAGTGTATCATTTATGCAACCTTTTGCAAATACGGAGACTGTGCAAGTGCATGTGCATGTGCACTTGACATTAAAAGTGAGCCCACTGTTGAATGTTGGATGAAATAAGGTTAAATGCGATCTCGAGACCTATACGATTTTATCATCAAATTAAAGTTCCCATTGACTACGATCATATATGCAAGTTGATAACATTAGTATATCTTTTTAACTATGTTCACACATGATTTTCATTGCAAATTATGATCACATGTGAGTATCTAAATGAGCCGATGCAAGAGATTCGAGAAAATTTTGAATGATACTAATTTGTATATCATTTATGAGTGTGAATGTCTTTTCTCTAGTCGGTTTTTCTATCTCACTGAGTATGAGTGTGACATGGAGATTGTTACACAACATTGTAAAAATACGTATGATAATTTAATTTACATTCGTTGTAATCTCTTTTTTCAAATCACTTTGTCTCTTAACACAAAAACTGTGTGATTTCAATTTACATAGGTTAGCTATGTCCGGATGGAGGTTATTTTTATTAGATTGTTGATCATAAGGATTAAAATTTTGGCAAAAAAAAGTAATCAGAGTTTTAAGTTCGGCTTGATTATTTCGCAATCCTACAACTCAAACTCGAGTTCGGTTCTCAATTACTAAACGAGCGGAGCCTCAAATTGCTCGTGAGCAACTCGATTTATTTGTAGTCCTATTTTTTAAAACGTGGTGCATTAGTTTTTTTGGATCCCCAATCGATTAGATTTTCTCGAATTAACAACCCAATGGGTTATATTTCAATGGTCTTCCCAAAAAAAACTACTAAAATGAGAAAATGCATTCCAAAGTTTATCATTTTAATGTTTAAAATTACGTATTATTTTCTATTATAATACGTAATATATCTATGAAAACGGGATCTATAAACGGAAAATAGTATTGCCGCTTTTGGATCTTCCAAAATTTCGGCTGTAGGATCCTTTAAAAAAGGGGTTTGTGCCTTCTCCACCTCTCCCTCCACTCTCTTTCTCTCTCTCTCTCTCTCTCTCTCCCACACAGTCCTTCCTCACACAGTGTCCTACTCTTCCTCCAAGAAATTTCCCACGAAATCTCAAGTAAAAGCATCAAGGTTCGTGAATCTACACAGTACCCAGTTATAACCTTGTTTCCTTAACTGCTCTGATATAATCACAGAGTTATTTCCTTTCCCTCCTTGACCCGATTATAACACACTTTCTCAAACTAGATTACCCCTCCACCCCTTTTAATAATCCCTCCTCTGTAATCTGTCTTCCTACAGAGTCCTCTGTTCTTCCCCTCTCTCTCTCTCTCTCTCTCTCTCTCTCTCTTTCAAAATCACTTTTTTTTGTGGTTTTCAATGTGAGTGATGGACGACAGTATGAGTATGCTATGCCCGATTAAATACACCGAGCACAAAACCTTTACCAAGAAATTCACAAAGCCATCAACAATATCGAAGCCAAAAAACCCCTCCGATGAGAGACGAAACATACCGGATTATAATAAATCCGGTATGCCGAGAGTTGTACGGATTTCCGTAGCCGACCCCGACGCCACCGACTCGTCGAGTGGGGAAGAGGACGAACTGTTCGGCCGAAGGCGGGTGAAGAGGTACGTGAACGAGATTAGCGTTGAGACTGAACGAAACAGATCTTTTGCTTCGTCCAGTCAGGACGCTGAGGTTGTTCCAACAAGTAGTAGGAGAAAGAAAACAGTTGGAAACAGAGACGGTCTGAAGCCAAAACGGAATAATACGAAGGCGGCGCCGGTGAAGATTGGGCAGAAGTACAGAGGCGTGAGGCAGCGGCCGTGGGGGAAATTCGCGGCGGAGATTCGGGACCCGACGAGGCGGGTGCGGCTGTGGCTGGGGACGTACGAGACGGCGGAGGAGGCCGCGATCGTTTACGATAACGCCGCGATCAAGCTGCGTGGACCGGATGCCCTGACGAATTTCGTCAGGCCGCCGGGTAGGGATAAACCGGAGATCAACGTGACGTCGGTCTCCAGCTACGAGTCGGGAGAGGAGTCTAATAACGTCATATCTTCTCCTACCTCGGTGCTGCGGTTCAGGACTCTTTCCAACGACGCTGAACCGGTTCGAGAAGCCACGACAAAAGACGCTACTACTAATAAGGATCGTCAACCGGTACAACGAGGCAATGACGGCTGTGTACCGGTCGAGAAGACCGAACCAATTGGACAAACGGTTGAAGAAGCTGTTCATGAGTGTCGCAGTGAAACTAATCCATCACTAAATGAAGGCGTTGATTTTGTTATCCCGATGGACATACCGTTCTTGGACGACTTCTTCTATTTAGAACCGCCGGAACCGATGCATTTCGACGACGCACCGGTTCTTGCCGAAAGCCTCTTGTCGAGCGAGGGGCTTGACATGTTGGTAGACCCGGTTGACGATTTCGGTTCGTTATCATCGTGGCAGGTCGACGACTATTTTCAAGACATCGGCGGCGATTATTTCACCTCAGATCCCCTCACGGCGCTTTGAGACGACTCCTCTGCTGCTTCCCATTAGCAGCTGCTAGTAATTTTTTGTAACTGCGGCGGCACAATATTGGTTAGATTTTACAAGAGCAACAGTCGTTTATTTATTTATGCGTTCACACAAATTTCTAGTCCTTGACGTGGAATGAGTGGAGTTTTGTAATTTTTGGTTTTTTTTTTTGTCTTTTTCTTAAATGTGTAATAGATGAGAATAAGATTGTGATATTCGCGTTCCCTCCTCTTCCGAGTAAAATGATACTCCTATGGTTTAATTTAACGTTGGTAATTTTTTTAATTTTTGACTTGAGTGAAACGATGAATATAGAATGATCTATGTATTTCTCAACGGTCATTATAAATTTCCACGTTGTAGTATAATGCTTGAGGGGGTATTTTCGGCAATAAATAAGTTTTGAGAAATAAATTCGTTGTAATAAAATTGTTAGCTATTTCTGATAATAAATAAGTTGTTAAGAAATGTAAAGTTATTTCCGATACTAAATAAGTCGTAGATGATTATGTGGTGAAAAAATTACTCCATTTGAAAAAGAAATTGTTGACAAGCCATTAGTTAATAATATGAATAACAAGTTAAAATGTCAAAATTTGTGAATTAGTGTGAATAAAATGGTCAAATGATTTAGGCCCCATTTCCACTAACAAAAATCACTAAAAATTTAATGTATTTTACAATTTCGTTTCTACTAATAATTTTTTTTAGCATTTTACCATCTCGTTTTTACTAATAAGAATATTGTCAACAAACGTTGTTTTGCTATAGTAACTCTACTCATAAACAATTAATAACTTATTTACTATCGGAAATAACTTGATATTTCTCAATAAATTTATTTCTTACCAAAAACACCTAACAATTTCTAGACCACAAATAAAAATCTACTCCCTCCGTCCCATTTTTACTGTTCATTTTTGAATTGTTCATATCTTTTAATCTATACTCCGTAATATTTTTCATTATTTTCTAAAATTTTGTATTATAAAATTAATCAAATCCATATTAAATATTTTAAAAATTCATACTAAAAGATATAGACAAAAGATATAAAAAAATAATAAAAATAATAAATAATAAAAATGAAACAAAAAAAGTACAAAATTTTAACTACCGAAAACACCTATTTAAGTGTGTTTTTTTCTCCGAAAACCTAGTAAAAACGCCCTCTCAATATGTGTTGACTTGACTGTCGAGATATAGACCTGGTACGGCCAGCGTGGCATTCCTTTTGCACCACACGAATTACAGGGAAATGAGGAGAATAGGCGTGATTTGCGGTTTGTGACTCAGAGATTTTGAGTCGGTGTGAGCAGTACAAATCGGAGTCAACATGTCAAATCGGAGTATTCAAGAGTATCTTCTCTTTTTCCCCTTTGATAGCGTACGGATTCGGCTCTGCTCAACACGTGAGAGCATTTTAAAGCTTTTCATCCCTATATAAATGTGAGGCCTACAAAATTAGCCAACCAAATGATCAGAAAACATCAACAACAGAAATTTAAATAGTAGACTCATCGTAAGATTGCCGCACACCTCGATTAATTCTGAGAGACCATAAATTCACCGTTCACTATCAGGCACTCCACTTGAAGTCAACGCAAATGATCCGCGTATGAAACGGGCTCAAAAAAATTGATAGCATCCGAGAAATTTCAAAACATAATCATTCTCGGTGAATTGAGAGGTTTCAGGTTAATGAACCCAAATTTGTACATTTGCCTGTGAAAATGAGTAAATGGTACTGTTTATCAAATTAGTTCGAATACTAAGGCTTTGATCCGCTTTAAATGTGATCTATAAGAACGTATCGGCAGTATGATATTTTAATTTTCAGTTGGAGATGAAATTTTCTCGTCAATGAAAGCAAGAAGAGAAGATAGGAAGCAATGAGCAACAAATAAATTACAGACCCAATTTTCATGGAGCAAAATGGAAATAAAAGATCGGATCTCATCAATTAATATTCAAAATATCTAAAAACATATTCCAGTATTAATTAAGTGAGAGATACTTTCACCCCCCAAACCAACCAAAAAAAGTGAACTGAGATTTTTGTTTGTCCATAAAATCTTGAAATTGATACTCCATAATTGTTGCATCCACTATTTTCCCCTAATTCTAGATTACTAGTTATTAACAGGAAAAGGATTTCGGTTGGTAGATCTTAAACCTGTATCTACTCAAATGTAATTCAAGTTCAATTAAAAGGAACCAAAAAGCTAAATCCTGGAATCAATGGAAAGTTTGTCCCGTCGTTAATTGCAGGGTCTTGAAATTAGTCAAGCTACGCGCAAGTTGGTCCGGACATCCAATTAAAAAAAAGAATTAAAAGATTTACGAATTATTCAAAGGAAAACACTGTTGTCGTGAGACTGAGAGCCCGTTCCAGAACACCATCTTAAAAAATAAGTATTTATTTCACATTTTCAAACTCAAAAATAATGTAAATGAAAAATAATTTTTCAATTTTTTTGCACTGTATTAAAGATCTCAATGAGATCTTTCAAACAAGATTCATAATGCATATTTTTAGATTTTAATAAGCCCATCATTTTTTAGCTTGAAATTACCTTCTTAAAAAATAAGTACTTATTTCGCGTTCCAGAACGGGCCTGAATGACATGATGTGGGCACACTCCAACGAGGACTAAACGTAACCATCACTCAAACAAGTAGAAATGGAACAATAAATGCCCTCATAATTATGTCTCGTAGGAATCATAAAGTTTTAGATTTGCCCATAGTAACTCCACGAGCATTCCACGTGTTAATTGACGAGAAATCAACAAATTTTTTTGGTTAATAGAGGTTAAAAATGTAGTCTTTTAATCACCTTTTTACTACTAGTAGTTTATTAATATACTAACAATTTGGGTTATGGTTAAAAAATTCTTAAAATAGGGAACACGGCCGCAAGTATGCTAACTGTCGCAAGTTGTTGGCAGTCTCAGTGGTGAGGCCTTATGCCCCATGCACCTAGAGTTTGATTTCCGTAAGTCACGTTTTCTTTCCCAAATCTCCTAGGATTGCATAGATTTAACGAATGACTAAAAAAAAAAGTATTCTAACTGTCGATATCAATCTCTCACTCCTCACTTGTCATTAGGAAAAGAGAAAGGGTACTGTTTTTTTTTGGCTACCATTCAGGATGTTCTGAGCTAACTTGCTTGCACATCAGACTAATTCCAAGTCCTACAGTTCCTCCTATCATTGCTTTACAAGCTTACGCATCGGGTGAAGTGGTCCAAGAGTTGTTGTCAGGTAAAATCAAACCTAAAACATTAAGATAATGATTTTTGCACTCCACTTTCTCATAAATGTGCTCCAAAATTTGTTCTTTAATTAATGCTTAAAATTACACACAACACAAATACTAATAAACAAATTTTGAGAAAGTCTCATCAGTTGATGATTTCTTCTTGCCACGTGAGATTAGTTTTATGTATTTGTTCATAATTATATCTTGAAGCTTCCTGGATTCCTTTTGCAATAAAGATCAAAGATTGAAGTGCATGCATTTACAAGTAATTCACGGGTGGGTCAAACTGTCAAGTGTCCAAGTTGTGTGCATCATCATTACATAGACTGATATAACTTTTTGCAAAGTCTTTGGGAAAATCTGAATGAAGTGACTATAGAGATCTTTGCTAACATTCAATGTGAATGAACGTTAGACACACTAATTGTAGAAATTATATGATATCCGGTTCAAGTTTTGAACTGAACTCCAAATTATGCGGTTCATTATTATAATTATTGGTTCGAATTTGCTGATCAAAATAATTAATCTTCCTAATGTATACTCCCGTTTAGATTTGAACTGTGTCATTCAGTCTTAATAAAACATCATGGACGTGTGATTTATGGAGGGACTGTGAAAGATCGAAAGTAAAAACAGTACGAAAAAATCAGTTTGTGATCACTCAGCCGGTAATGCCTTCGGGCTTTTGATATGATATGAAATTGATTCCTCCTCAAGGGAAAAAAAAAGGTCAGCCAAGAACAGAACATTGAGGTCATTTTCAACCAGTACTGAAAGGGAAGTGGTGCATTTAATCAATTATTTGTCATTTTCTCAAACTGCTTTAAAAACAAAATAGAGAGAGAGTGAGAGAGAGAGAGTCTGTCAGCCACACCAACAGCCCTACCCAAGAATGGAATAAATTCCTAGAACAGAATTGGAAACGAAAAAATGCAAAATAAAATACAAAATCCATACACTGTACTTATGTGGTATATGACTTCATGTTGCAGAGTAGTTATTTAGGCACACACTTCCTAGATGGTGTAAAATGGTTTAAATGGCCTTATTCTTCAGTTGTATGGATATATTTATGAATCACATTTATATCTTGATTAATTTGGAAAATGTTCATAAATAAGCAGAGATATTTACAGCTAGATACAAATTCAATTAGTTCCCCATGTATTTATTCTAGAGCTAGCTGTTCTCCATATTCATAATAATTAATAATTAACATAACAATAACAATGGTAAATTGAAATAACATATGTTTCACTTTCACCACTACCTTTATGTTTTGACTTTTTATACTGTAAAATAATGGGGGGAATTGATGGACTACTTTTTATGGAATTCATCTGAATATGAAATGGAAGAAAATAATTTCTCATACATGGAAAAATTAAAAGGGTATATTAGTCTACCAAAAATAGGAATTCCATGACTTGGGAATTAATATTTTCCTTTTCATGACTTATTGATTCCAAAAAAAGTAGTCCTTGGGTTGGGAATAAATTACCCCAACCCCCACTGTCCTGCAAACCACTAGAAGAATAATTACTAAGAATTACTCTCTGTTGAAAAATGTATGCATTATAATTTGTGAAAATTTATATGCATCTCTATTAATTATTTTGATGATTAATTCAATGATATTTTTATTCGGCAAATACAAAATTATCGAAAAGTCGATTCCCGAATTAAATATTTTCGTGACCTTGAAATATAGCATAAAGTCTCTTGGATTCATGATTTATATTTACAAAGACTTTATTGAGCTCAATACATGCTTTAACGGTTTATTTAGATGAAATTGTGAGCCACAGGTTGACGAACCGGCTGACAAGCCGGCTGTCTGAACAGAAAGCTGTGACAACCGGACGACCACCCGGATGACCACTCTATCAAACGGCTAGTTTCAAACGGCTAGTTTCCAACGGCTAGTTTCAAACGGCTAGTTTCCAACGGCTAGTTTCCAACGGCTAGTTCCAACGGCTAGTTTCTAACGGCTAGTTTCCAACGGCTAGTTTCCAACGGCTAGGAAGCATATGGATGGCTATATAAGGCATCAAGAACTCATTAATGAGTACATACACAAGCTACAACATTCCATATTATTGTAAGAGCAAATTCTCAAAAGATCAAAGCCAAAAATTCTCATTGTTCTTCCACTTTCATATTATTCTTGAGAGAAAATTTGTACAAGTCGTGAGCGATAATTTTCATACCTTCTTCACATACTTGTATTTCCTAAGTGAGTGTTTGAGTCAAACACTTGAAAGCTTAGAAGACCAAATTCGGGTTGGAATTTGGGTGTTATTGTTTTTGAGAAGTTTTCGGAGAAAATTCTTGCGGTTGTGCTAGCTCCTCGGGAAAGCTAGAGGCATTCGGTTCTTGTAAGCACCCGCAAGACTTACAAGTTGTAATCTTTTAAAGATTAGTCTAACCTTCAAGTAATTGCTTGAGGAGAAGTGGAGTAGGGCCGGACCGTGGACAAATCCGGACCGAACCACTATAAACGGGTTCTATCTCTCTATCTCTCTATTTTGATTGCATACTTATTGTTTGCATATATTGTTAGAGATAATTTTTTATTGGTAATTATTACTAGCAATCCTATTCACCTCCCCTCTAGGTTGCATAATTTGGGTAACAATTGGTATCAGAGCCTCGGCTCTTGTTTGTAGATTTAACCATCTAAGAGTTAAGATCCATGGCAACCACTAGTAATGTTTCTTGTATCGAAAGTCAATCGTCCAATAGACCTCCCTTGTTCACCGGAGAAAATTACTCTCATTGGAAAAATAGAATGATGATCTTTATTCAATCCACGGATTATGATCTATGGAAAATTATCAAAAATGGTCCCATTATTCCTACTAAGAAAGTTGGAGAAGAGACTATGCCTAAACCAGATTATGAGTGGAGTCATTTGGAAAAGGCTTCAATAGAAAAGAACTATAGAGCTATGAACCTTCTTTTTTGTGCTATTACTCCCAATGAATATGATTGTGTTTCCGCATGTGAATCGGCTAAAGAAATATGGGATAAGTTAGAAATGTCACATGAAGGAGATAGTCAAGTTAAGGAGTCCAAAATTGATATTCTTGTGCATAGCTATGAGCTCTTCAAAATGAAACCGGATGAATCTATATCTCAAATGTTTGCTAGATTTGCTAGTATTACTAACGGTTTAAAAGCTCTTGGAAAGATTTACAGTCAATCCGAAATGACAAGGAAGGTGCTCCGTTCCATGCCAACCAATTGGGACACTACCACCTCCATCATCCTACAATCCAAAGATTTCTCAACATACACGATGGACAAGCTCATGGGATCTCTCATGACGGAGGAAATGCATCACAACCTCAAGGGTGAAAAAGAGAAGAAAGTTAAGGATCTTGCCTTCAAAAGTACAACAAGCAAATCAAAAAGCAAGGAGGATTCAAGCAACGAAAGTGAGGATGATGAAATGGCGCTCATCACAAAAACGTTCAAGAAACTCCTCAAAAATAGAGCATCTCACAAAGGCAGAGGATTTTCAAGAAAAGATGGAGGCAAAGAAGAAAGTAGTAAAAAGGATCCAATCATTTGCTACGAGTGCAAGAAGCCCGGCCACATCAAAAGTGAATGTCCATATGCAAAAAAATATTCAAAGAAGGACAAAAAGAGAGCTATGATGGCCGCATGGGACAATAGTGACGATAGTAGCTCCGATGAGGACGATGAGCAACAAGAGGTCGCTAACTTGTGTTTCATGGCCATCGAAGAAAACGAGGTAGATCTCGACTCATCCTATTCCTTTGATGAATTATTTATTGCCTATAAAGAGTTGAAAGTAGAATTTGAAAAGGTTGTTTCTAAAAACAAATTTCTTAAAAAGGTTGCTAAAGATCTTTCACTAGAAATTGATGATTTAATTGAAGAGAAAGATATTTTGGAGGAAGAAAATGAAAGTTTAAGAACCTCTTTGGAAAAAGAAAAAGAGTATTTGAAGGATACTTCCAAAAACGAATCTTTAGAAAAACAAATTGATGATATAACTAATTCTCTTTCAAAACTCACTAATGGAAAAGAAAGTTTAGACATTCTTCTTGGAAAACAAATGGTTTCTTTTCACAAGGCCGGAATTGGTTATAATCCCACTCAACACAAAAATCTTTTTGAAAAAGATGTTCCTCCTTCTAGCCATTCTAAATTGACATGTCATTATTGTGGTAAAATTGGTCATATTTCTCCTACTTGTCCTATGAAAGGATACTCATCTTCTAATGCAAAAAAGGTCTGGGTTCCTAAGAACCGTATCAATGCTAACCTTCAAGGACCCAAGATGATTTGGGTACCAAAAGTCAAGAATTGATGTGCTATTGTAGGTATGCTTCAAAAGTTCTAAGGAAGGAAGTTGGTACCTTGATAGTGGATGTTCAAGACACATGACCGGTGACAAGAGGGCTTTCAATTCTCTTTCGTCTAAAGATGGTGGACATGTCACATTTGGAGACAACAACAAAGGTAAAATCATAGGAATCGGTGATATAGGTAATTCTCCTATTATTGAAGATGTTTTACTTGTTAGTGGTTTAAAACACAATCTTCTTAGCATAAGTCAATTATGTGATAGAGGAAATCGTGTTATCTTTGAAAAATCCAAATGTATCATTGAAAATGACAAAAGCAACAAGACACTCTTCGTTGGACAAAGACTTGAAAATGTATATGTTTTTAATCTCAATGATTTAAGTAATTGTGATATAAAATGTTTTTCCGCTTTGAGTGAAAATAGTTGGCTTTGGCATAGGCGCCTAGGACATGCAAGTATGGATGCTATTTCAAAACTCTCTAGAAAAAATTTGGTAAAAGGTCTTCCTAAAATCAAATTTGAAAAAGATAGACTTTGTGGTCCTTGCCAACAAGGAAAACAAACCAAGGTTTCTTTTAAGTCCAAAAATGTTGTTTCAACTACTAGACCTTTGCAATTATTTCATATGGATTTGTTTGGACCAACTCGCTCTCCAAGTCTTTGTGGAAACTATTATTGTCTTGTTGTTGTTGATGATTTCTCTAGATATACATGGGTGATGTTCCTAGCTCATAAGAATGAGGCTTATCCTAATTTCACTAAACTTTGTAGAAGAGTTCAAAATGAAAAAGGATTTGTTATTTCTAACATTCGTACGGATCATGGAAAAGAACTTGACAATTCTTTATATGAAAAGTTTTGTGATGAACATGGTATTGGTCATAACTTTTCTGTACCTCGTACTCCTCAACAAAATGGAGTAGTTGAGAGAAAGAATCGTACTTTGGAAGAAATGGCCCGCACTATGCTTTGTGAAAACTCTTTGCCAAAATATTTTTGGGCGGAAGCCGTTAATACCTCATGCTATATTTTGAATCGAGTTTTAATTAGGCCTATCCTCAAGAAAACTCCTTATGAGCTTTGGAATGGTAGAATACCCAACATTAATTACTTTCATGCCTTCGGTTGTAAATGTTATGTATTAAACAATGGAAAAGATGACTTGGGTAAATTTAATTCAAAATCGGATGAAGGCATCTTTATTGGTTACTCTCTTACTAGCAAAGCATATAGAATTTATAATAAGCGCACTAATCTTGTTGAAGAATCTATTCACGTTTCCTTTGATGAATCTAATCCTTGTGCTACTAAGGATGTTGTTGATAATGATGACTTAGAAATTACACATGAGATTCATGACTTGAAAATTCAAGAAAAAGTTGATGGTGATACTCAAGTAGAAAGCTCTCAAATCAAAGAAGATGAAGTTATTAATCAACCTCAAGATGCCATGGGAGACAACCAAGATCTTTCCAAGGATTGGAGATTCGTGCAAAACCATCCAAAGGACTTGATTCTTGGAGAAGTTTCGAAAGGGGTAACCACTCGCTCGTCTCATAGAAATTTTTGTGAAAATCAAGCTTTTGTTTCTCAAATTGAGCCTAAAAACTTTTCGGAAGCTCAAGATGATGAAAATTGGATTTTGGCCATGCAAGATGAGTTAAATCAATTTGAAAGGAATAAAGTTTGGGCATTAGTACCTAAGCCTCTTGATCACACTATTATAGGTACTAAATGAGTTTTTCGTAACAAGCTAGATGAATCCGGAAATATTGTTAGGAATAAAGCTAGACTTGTTGCTCAAGGTTATAATCAAGAAGAAGGTATTGATTTTGAAGAAACTTTTGCACCGGTAGCTAGATTAGAGGCTATTCGCATATTACTTGCCTTTGCATCTTTCAAAAATTTCAAGCTTTATCAAATGGATGTGAAAAGTGCATTTTTGAATGGGTTCATAAATGAAGAAGTTTATGTCAAACAACCTCCCGGCTTTGAAGATCATGTATACCCCGATCATGTTTTTAAACTCTCAAAAGCTTTATATGGTTTGAAGCAAGCACCACGTGCATGGTATGATAGACTTAGTTCATTCTTGCTTGACAATGGCTTTACTCGTGGAAAAATTGATACTACTCTTTTCATTAAAGCCAAAGGTAAAGATATGCTCATTATTCAAATATATGTTGATGATATTGTCTTTGGTGCCACTAATGATAATATGTGCAAAGAGTTTGCTAAGTGTATGCAAGGTGAATTTGAAATGAGTATGATGGGGGAGCTTAACTTCTTCCTCGGACTTCAAATCAAGCAAACTAATGAGGGGATCCTAATCAACCAAGCCAAGTATGCGAAAGAACTTATTAAGAAGTTTGGCATGGAAGGATCAAAGCCAACGAGCACACCAATGAGCACATCAACTAAGCTAGACAAAGATGAGAATGGTAAGGCCGTCAATGAAAAGATGTATCGAGGTATGATCGGCTCATTACTTTATCTCACTGCAAGTAGACCGGATATAATGTTTAGTGTTTGCATGTGTGCTAGATTTCAATCATGTCCTAAAGAATCGCATTTAAAAGCTATTAAACGTATCTTTAAATATGTTGGCGGTTCTCATGACTTAGGATTGTTTTATCCACGTGGAGTTGCATTTGATTTAATTGGTTATTCGGATGCGGATTTTGGAGGTTTCAAAGTTGATCGTAAAAGTACAAGTGGGACTTGCCAATTTCTAGGGCACTCTCTAGTGTCTTGGCATAGCAAGAAACAAAATTCCGTAGCTCTATCTACCGCCGAGGCGGAATATGTAGCGGCCGGAAGTTGTTGTGCCCAAATATTGTGGATCAAACAACAAATGGAGGATTTCAATTTGCAATATGATCATATTCCTATTAAATGTGATAATACTAGTGCAATTAGCTTAACCAAGAATCCAATTCAACATTCTCGAACAAAACATATTGAGATTAGACATCATTTTATAAGAGATCATGTTCAAAAAGGGGATATTGAACTTAACTTTATTAGTACCGACAAGCAATTGGCGGACATTTTCACAAAACCCCTTGGTGAAGAACAATTTTGTTTCATTCGACGAGAACTCGGCATGTCTAATCATTTATGAAAAAGTTGTGTTCTTGATGTCAAAAGTTTTTTTTTGGATTCAATGTTGAGTTGATTGAATTCGTAAATATCATACTTGATGGAGAGTACAAATGATCTTGATAAAGAAATCACCCTCCAAACATTTTATCATATGTTTCATTTTCCTGTGTTTGGTATGAAGAAAATCAGTTTTATGGTCTTTAATGTTACTCCTCTTAAACGATTTCTGGACTTAACCTGCATTTGTCAGTCGGATGTCCAAGCGGATGTCCAACCGGACAACCGTGAGGTTGAGACTTATTCAAGCTTTTGCGTTGCTAACTCTGATTTATTAAGTCTGTTACACTTAGTTTGTATGAACTTCATGGCTTAGTGCTTAAATTGTCTCTTATATACTTCGCCGATATGAATTTCTTGTCTCTAAGCTTGCAGGGATAATCATTCTCGGTAATACCCCTCGCATTCTTTAAAAAGCTCTCTTTTAGGGGGAGCATGTATTAAGGGGACACAACAATAAACACCCGAACACAATTTTCTTCCCCTATTCTTGTTCTATTCGGCGCCACCCCTATCTCTATCTCTTTCGGCGCCGCATCTCTACCACATCTCTACCGCATCCCCTATCCTATCTCTATCTCTTCATCTATCTCTCTTTCGGCGCAGCATTTCAAACAATTCGGCGCAGCATTTTCAAACAATTCGGCGCAGCATTCCAAACACTTCTCTCATACTCTATAAATTCCACAACACTCTCTCTATCTCCTCATCTATCTATCTCTCCTTCTTTCTCGGCCTAAAACTCTCCAAATCTCTATCCTTCAAAATCGAGCAATGGCAAACATACCGCAAGGATTACCGATTGAGTTTTACGAAAGAGATGCCGAACGAGCAGAGTTCAGGTTGTTTATCCAAACCATTTGGATGCAACTCTTTATCTTCATTCTGCTGTGTGCGTTACTTACCATGAGAATACCACCATGGTTCGGATGGAATGTAAATGTGGATACTCTGTGGTATTGGATTGGCATTATAGCTGCCGTTGTAGCAGCCATTATTCGAGAATACGAAAATCAAGGACGCCAAGCTCTCAATGAACGAAGATAGAGTGCTACAGGGCAAGAGCGGCATGGTGCTGGAACCATGGCCCTATTGTTTTTCTCTTTTTAGTTTTTTTTTATGATGTCACAGGGGGAGAAAAAGCCAAGTTTTAATTGATCTATCTTGCCATTTTGGGCAAATTTAAAAAATTGCTTGCTATGATCTGATGATTATTGCTATTACTCGTTGATCATAGATAACTGCTTTGGTGCATGTATTAAGGGGGAGATTGGCATAACTCCTACTTGAATAAAAACTATCATTTTGTGTCATCATCAAAAAGGGGGAGATTGTTGAAAAATGTATGCATTATAATTTGTGAAAATTTATATGCATCTCTATTAATTATTTTGATGATTAATTCAATGATATTTTTATTCGGCAAATACAAAATTATCGAAAAGTCGATTCCCGAATTAAATATTTTCGTGACCTTGAAATATAGCATAAAGTCTCTTGGATTCATGATTTATATTTACAAAGACTTTATTGAGCTCAATACATGCTTTAACGGTTTATTTAGATGAAATTGTGAGCCACAGGTTGACGAACCGGCTGACAAGCCGGCTGTCTGAACAGAAAGCTGTGACAACCGGACGACCACCCGGATGACCACTCTATCAAACGGCTAGTTTCAAACGGCTAGTTTCCAACGGCTAGTTTCAAACGGCTAGTTTCCAACGGCTAGTTTCCAACGGCTAGTTCCAACGGCTAGTTTCCAACGGCTAGTTCCAACGGCTAGTTTCTAACGGCTAGTTTCCAACGGCTAGTTTCCAACGGCTAGGAAGCATATGGATGGCTATATAAGGCATCAAGAACTCATTAATGAGTACATACACAAGCTACAACATTCCATATTATTGTAAGAGCAAATTCTCAAAAGATCAAAGCCAAAAATTCTCATTGTTCTTCCACTTTCATATTATTCTTGAGAGAAAATTTGTACAAGTCGTGAACGATAATTTTCATACCTTCTTCACATACTTGTATTTCCTAAGTGAGTGTTTGAGTCAAACACTTGAAAGCTTAGAAGACCAAATTCGGGTTGGAATTTGGGTGTTATTGTTTTTGAGAAGTTTTCGGAGAAAATTCTTGCGGTTGTGCTAGCTCCTCGGGAAAGCTAGAGGCATTCGGTTCTTGTAAGCACCCGCAAGACTTACAAGTTGTAATCTTTTAAAGATTAGTCTAACCTTCAAGTAATTGCTTGAGGAGAAGTGGAGTAGGGCCGGACCGTGGACAAATCCGGACCGAACCACTATAAACGGGTTCTATCTCTCTATCTCTCTATTTTGATTGCATACTTATTGTTTGCATATATTGTTAGAGATAATTTTTTATTGGTAATTATTACTAGCAATTCTATTCACCTCCCCTCTAGGTTGCATAATTTGGGTAACACTCTCGTAAAAAGAACAAAATTGAATTGGGAGGGGGTTGAGGAAGAGGTGCATGCTGTTGCAGGCTTTTAACAGAAACTGGAAACGGCTGAAAGTTAAAGCTCAACAACAGAGATCTCACCCTTGCTCAATGAGGGGGCCAAGTGTTGGTGTTGTCAAACCCCAAGGCCTCCTTCGTTTTTTGGTTTTAAATTTTAGATTCTAATCATTATTTTTATTTTTTTCTTTCTAATTATTACCTTATATTTTTAATCACTACTCTATTTCTCTCTACACTTATTACCTACAATTCAAATCCAAAATTCCAAAACGAACGGGGTCCAAGGGGTTTGGTTGGAGCACGAGAAACTCATTAAGTATTTGTCTTCTATGAGATAACATTTTCGAATCTCATGGAGGTTAAATATTTCAAACTTTGGGGTTACTGAAGAATTTGCCCGGTCGTTAATTTAAGAGCCCCCAAAAATAATTGAGGTGTGTACAAACTGATTTGAACATCCGGTTAAAAAAAAAAGGTTGGAGATGTAAAGTATAGGGAGAATGGCCAATTTTTCTTCTAATAAGTTTCTGGTGTACTTCAATTTAATGAAACAACAACAGCGGCCCGCCCATATTATTGTACGAGTATTTATTATTTTGGTGTCTAGCTACTCCTACGTAACTGCTTAGATCGATCTTATCAAACTTTATACTTCCACTTCCCATGCATTTGGATCAATGTATAAAAACAGAATGATCTACAAAGTATCATCCATAGGCCTATAAATAGTCACATCATTGATAAGACCTAAATAATGTAAATAACGGGGCCTATCTCCCTCTATTTTGTCATACTCACGTGCGTAACTCACTTATTTTGAATGATTTTGCACGGAGGTTGTATTTTTGTAAGTTTCAGGTAAGACATGGAAATAAGGCGTTTTTGAACGCCAATGAAGACTCCCGGAAGTATCCAAGTGTCCAAAGCCATGAGGCATCCCGCCACCGAGTCCCAAGGAGCATGTAAAGAAGTGTTGAGGAGTGCTCGGGACGTCAAAGGGGCCGTTGGAAGGAAGAAAACATTTCGGAAGCAGTTTGCCAAATCGAGCTGTACCAGTACTGAGGATTTGTTGTACCTGTACACCTCGAACAGACCCGATCCAAAACTGCCACAAACAAGACTTGTACCGGTATTGAAATTTTACGATACCGGTATATCCTGAAAAAAATTTGTGTTTTTGTACCTGACTGCACTTTGACTTGGGGGTATTTTAGACCTTTGTAACCCAAATTCTAAGGGGTATAAATACATTCTAACCTCATTTTAGTAGGTTATCTCCCTTTTTGCTTTCTTTCTCTACCTCCCTCTCTTAGGGTTAGCTCTCAATCCTCCATGGATTGAGCTCTAGATTTTCATTTATCTTGCGATTTCCTTTCAATCATGTAAGTACTCTTAATTTCAATACATATTTTAGTTGTTAATCTTGTTTTTTCACCATGTTTCTAGCATTTCCATCATCTTTCTTACTTAGTTCATTTCTAATGGAGGGGTAGCCTCCTTGGCTTGGTCATGGTGTGATTTCTACTCCATGACTTGGGTAGTTTAATGGCTTCTCTCATTTTTTGTACTTAATGTGGTTTCTGAATAGATTAAATTCATTTTTATATAACAAAACCTAGGGTTGTTAATCTCTTTGATTATGTGTAGGCAATGACTTGATTTCTTGCCACATATAATGCTTGGAGCTATGTCACTTTAAGTGTTTGTCCAAATGCTTCAAAAAACTTGTTAAGCTCTCATCTTTGGTTTAAACCTAGAGATATTAACTTCTTTGATTGAGTGTAGACAAGTCTCTTGGCACACCCAATGCTTGGAACCATGACTCTCTTTGTGTTCAATAAAATTCCTAATCGAGTTTTTATCCATTTCCAAACCCCGTTGTATGAGTTATACTTGATTTGCATAGTTAAATATTTTTAGTGAGATCAAATGACAATGACTCTCACTTGAATTATCAAAGAGAAGTATTAAATGACCTAAAGTATGGGTGGAATGAACTCCTAGATCTTGCCACTTTAATTTCTAGTCAAACTTCATTTTCCATCAAAATTAGGAGGTAGAGAGAAATTCCACCACTCAAAAGTTGGCTACTTTAACGCCAAATCTAAATGTTGGCGGTCCTAACACTAAAAATCATTCGTAAAGCAAACCTTCCGCCCTAGCTTTATTGGCTCCCTGTGGATTTGACTCCGAACTTCTGGATATTATGCTGCAATCGACCTAGCCCTACGCTTGGGGCAGCCTCTATTACGACACATTAAGGTCGCAAGTAAGGGAAAGACTACAATATACACTCCTTATTTAGGTGTGTATCATATGCACCCCAAAAATGTTATGAATTATAGAGAAAATATTACGAATCGTATTGCTAAAAAGTTATGAATCGTATAAAGGTTACGAGAGACACCAAAATATTATGAATCATAATGAAAATGTTACGAATCGTACTGCTAAAATGTTATGAATTCTAGAACACAAGTTACGAAACACACTAAAATATTATGAATGAACCATAAAATATGTACATATGATACACCCTTTTAAATGGTGTGTATTGTAGACTTTTTCCGCAAACAATCATTTAAATTAAAGCTTGCGAAACTGTATGTGAAACTTTTGTTCGTCAGCAAATAATTTTCCTCATCATTAATTTGCATGGTTTTATTGATCGACGCAGTACAGTATCTTTGTTTTGACATTTCCTTCCAAGGCAAATGCTTTAAAGAAAAACACAGGTTATGAAGGGAGATAAAGGATCAATGTTGAAGTCCGAGCTAAAGTTTTCAGCTATTTGTTTGCAAAAGTATTGTAGCTTCGATAATTCAAGTTAATTAGTCACTTATTTTATGCGTTATTCAATAAGTCGCATGCAGTTAACATAAAAATCAAATTAATTAAATACTTGTACCTGCACGTCTATTTTTGAAAATAAATATGATGAAATCATGTAGCTATAATTATTATTTTTGTTACTATTTGAGCTCGTGTTTATTGATATTATACTACAGAGACATGCGTTTTGTCGAAATGGAAGAGGAAGATATAGTGGAAAGAGAGGGTTATGAATTGTTGTCCCGGAGCTATGAAGGTATCTCTCTCTACGGAGTTCGAACTTCTGAATTGTTTCCCGTTTGACTGTTTTTTTTTGGGTGATGTTTGAGGTTTCGGTATTGGTTGTTTGGTTTTGTGGTTCCATCTCCTTGTTTGGATGTTGGGTTCTGGCTTCTTTTGGTTGTGTTTTTTTGCATTTTGCTTCGGTTTGTTTTGGGTGTTCATTCATGTGTAGATGTCTCTTTGGTTGGGTTTCGAGATTCGGTTGTCTTTGGTTTTAGGGTTATGGCATCTTTTCTTACCATTTGGTCATTGTTGCCTTGATTGACATCTTGCCTTCCTTGGCGTTTTGCGCCCTTAAACCATATAATCTTTGTATTCATTTTCAAAGATTAATGAATTTCTTTTGTCGGAAAAAAAAAAACACATGCGTCTCAATGCCGCTGATTATGAAGTGCTTTTCCAATTAACTACTGTACTTGCTTATGTCAAACAAATAAATATGGCGGCTAATTCTGCTCCATCAATTCGCAATCAAAATCATTTTTTAAGCTCAACCACCTTATTCTTAGGTTGACCGATCTCAAATCCAATGACAACCTGGACTAGGCCCGCCTTCCTCAAATGCGATGCGACGCTGCTCCCCGACCAATCTATGCACAAAATCAACTTTCGGCAACTAAAAATCTATAAAGTGAATACACTATTTTTAGAAACAATGCTACGAACACAAGTAATTAAAAACACAATTCTAGACATAATTGTGTTCGGAGTTGGTCGATTCGCATGGGTGCACGTGCATCGAAAGGCTCCGAACGTAATTGCGTCCGAAGTATTTTAAAGTTGTGTTTGTAGATTTATAAGTTTCTTGAAACTAGAAAGAAGTCTACATTATTACATATCCTTATGTATGCTTTTGCATAACGAGATGTCAAATTCTTATATACTAAGTAGTGAAGTGTGAAAATCTCTACTCATAAAAAAAAAATACAGAAGAGATCGATGCGGTTTTTGCATAGGGACGGACACAGAATTCCTAAGTTCGGTGTCTTTTCGTTGCAAAATGAAAGATGATATTAATTGTATCTATATAAGTCGTAAGAATACTACCAAAAAAATTACTTTACAAATATTCTATCAAAGCATTCCTAAAACCAATATTAGTATCCCCAAAACTCTTGATTGAGTGGGTGTTGAATTGTCACAATGGTGTTGGACGGGTGAATACGAATATAGTTTTTGTGTTTTGGAGATGGAAACTACTACTATAATTCTAGTAGAAATTTGAATCGTGGGTAGAGTGGGCTTCCGGCCTCATTCGTCCGTCCTTGTTTTGCATGCAGGTCAACTAAGTTGTCAAAATATTCACAGCCAAAAAGTTGAGTTGACAAATTAGATTTTGAAATTTGAACATATATAAGTGGGTGGACCGGAGCGTGAAACGTGAATGGGCTTTCCCACATATTCCCACATCTTCTAAACTCGTGGCCCTGGTTAAGGTCATGGCCCTTTGTTTACTCTAGGAATAATGGGTCCTACGTTTTAGAGGGTTGAAGCCCAGAGTGAGGACCCATGGCGTACCCCACCAACAAGTGCCTGATGGGCCTAGTAGGTGGGAAAAAGTCTTCTTTGGAGCGATGGGGCAAATACCACACGTTTGAAACACTTGACGTGAGAGCCGGGGCGGTGCCAGCAATTTCAGTTAGGAATTTTTTTTTTTTTTGCCACCGCGATATATATCAGCGGGGGTTAGTGGGGGTGTTAGAGTTAGCACGGGGAGACCAGAAGCTATCCATAGCCCTGGTCTCCTAAAGGGCCTGCCCTCTGTGGGGCTCGAACCCAAGACCTTTCACAAAGGGAAGGTAATGACTGACCAACTGCACTAAGCAGTGGTTGTCAATTTCAGTTAGGACTTAGGGAATACCTTTTTACGATAAATTTAATAAATTTAAAAATTTATCGTAAAATAGAATAAAGAAATACTAAACACAATATTTAGGCATTCTCTATTAGACATAAAAACTTGTAAACGTAAGTAGAAAAGTCAAAATATTTCTCCCTCCGTCCCATAATGTTTGTCCGGTTCGCAAAATAAGAATGTAAAAATAATACAGTTTTTGCAAGAAAAATTTAAATTTTTTTTCAACAATTCACTAGATATCGATGAGTTCTTTTAATTTATGAAAAAAAATTAATTTTTTTCTTGAAAGACATGCATTAATTTTGAGTTCTCGTTTTGTGGACCGGAAAAACAATTTGAGATGGAGGTAGTAGTTGTTAATTTTCTTTAATTACAATTGATCCTAACGAGTTTTCATCTTTTGAAAGTTTTGCATAATAGCTTTGCTACTAATCCCATTAAAAACATATCGCTCTATGTATCCCACCAAGCCATTGCTCAACAATTGATCATTCATTCAGTTCCGCACTTGACTATTCAATTTTTACTTCGAAAAGCTAGAAAACGAGTTGCCGGGATTCAAACATGCCAATTCGATATCTGCCTCAATAAAAACGAGCATTTAATTCTTGAACAGGTCCATTTATTTTTTTCTATAAAAACACACAACACCACGGTATACAATCCAATACCAAAAATTTTCAATTCCTTCGACATCTTTTGAGTAGGTGTGGAAAGAAAAAGGGTTGCAGGTGATAAAAATTCAGATGGGGCACGTGAGCCCTGGTCCTTAATTCCCTCCGCCTCTATATGAGAGGATACCATAATGTCACCATACCAAGCCATTCAACCGAAGTATTGAATGGAAGGGAAGGAAACGATTCTCTAGGCTCTTTATTTGGAATGTGTTGTCCAGACCAAAATACATCCGCGACCTCTACCGTTTATCTATAGGTAAAGTGCAAACAATTTATCATAAAACACGACTTAACTTTAATATTGACGTCCATCTGATTGTACTGGTACATTTTTCAAGAAACAACTAACGATTAGAATTTGGACCACCAATTTTTGCAGGACTAGTGCGATACGATTGAATACTTATCGACATCAAATCATCTTTGTCTATAATAAGTTACACATCAAGACCAATAAAACGAATGAGTTCAAATCATCGAAACGGGAATGGATACATTTGGTTTGGGAATGATCGTCCACTTCAAATGAAAAACAGGAGAAGATTTATCCACCTCCGTAATCAGCTTACATTTTCACAAACATGAGATGATTACATTTGTTCTTTTTGCTCTTACAAAAGTGAAATTCTCATTTGTGTTTGTCACAAGGGAATTGGTCATTTGATCCAATAGGAACTCAAGAAAAGATTACATAGCTGCAGCCTGCAGCTGTAAAGGGAAATCCATATTGTAAAGTCAAAAAAGACATCATAAGACCAATTACACACTAACAAAATTAACTTTCCGACATTCCTTGATCAAGACATGGCTTTGGGCGCTAAAGCGTTGACATTTTCCAATTTGTCTTTTCAATTTCAGTTGGCTACCAGCAAGGAATGAACCCTGATAGTCCACACTAATAATAGGAGCTATATATCTTCCACATTTTAGGTGGGCAAAGTCGGTGCTGGTGGAATGACACAAATAAGCGCCCTAGGTTGTTTGTGAAATACTACTAAGAAGTATCAGAACTAGCTTAGTCGGACATTTGCGCTATTTTTATTTCTCACGTGATAGGTCATCGGGTTTATTGTTGTCAAAGCAGAATTTTTAGAAAATTCTCGTTTTGATATAACTCAGCTGCAAAGAGCACTCTAAATCAAAGCTCTATACCAAAATAAAGCAGCTATGCACTCTAAACCCACCCACCAGCTATCAACAAGAATAAAAAATTCGACTGGGAAACTGCCAACGAGAACAAAGGGATAGATTAATACCTGTCCTCTTGACACTTCTCCAGGAACTAATACAAGCTGTAATATCTGTCAGTCAAAGTCTTAGACTCCAACGCCCTGCACACATCTATGCCACAATGCTGAAAAACACGCCCATTCCTTTCCCCCCAAACGTGATACACTGTAGCAGACAAAACCACTTTATAAACTAATTAAGTTGACGAACTGAGAGGCACTAGGGTGCTGGATCATCCATTCCACCACCTGAGGCAAAGCAGTGACGTTGCAAGAGGAGCTGAACCTCCCCTGTAAAGACCTCCATATATAGCTGAGAAGAGTAGGACATTGGAATAATAGGTGCTCAAGTGATTTGATATCAGTAGCACAAAGCACACACTGGGCACTTGTTACCATACCCACTGCTGCAGTCTATCCTTAGTGGACGGGCTACCCCGGCATGGTCAACTATTGAATATTTGACCATCTGGCATCTAGGAACTCCATGCTTATACCAGATCACCTCGGCCCAAGTAAACAAAGGCTTAGGTCTCCTAAAAGGCATTCCAAGCAGATTGGATAGAGAATCTTTCATTAGCATTCAAGTTCCACGCAACTGAATCTTCCTGGGAAGTGTTAGGAAATAGAGAAGCAGGGGTGTTCCTCAAAAATCTCTTTAGTTACAACGTTTCGCTACCCAGACCACTGCCACTAGTGATCAATAATAACGGATGCAACTTTAGCAGTTCTACACATAATAGAAAACTCGCCTTGATAAAAAACCCAACACCCTGAAAATAGCAAGACCGTCAACTTTTGAGTTGAATGGTTAGGACACCCAATTTTTAGAGATATAGATGGGCGCAAACTTTTTGTACGTCGTATGCTTACTTTTTTCTTTTTTAAAACAATTTGAATGAAAAATTGAAAGATTAGATCAAAACATATAAGATTGAGCTGATTTAAAAAAAAAATTAGATTGAGTTGATTTTTTTAGAAATTGTTCAAAAAATTATTTTAAAATTATTGAACGGCTTGAATTATCCGTGCTGAACTCGCATGTTGTCTTTGCACAGTCGATACATATTAGGTCGGTTCGCATAGGAGATTGAAATTTAGCCCCCAAATCCCAAATCAAGTCTCCTCTTAATGGCCGTTTTCGTAGGAGTCGCCCCTTCATAATAAAAAGTTGGGTTTGCAGAATAAAAAGTTGGTTTTGCAGCTTAAGGCTCCATTCCACTAAAGTTTTTATTTTACAAAGACAAATTATTCTTTGGCTTTTAAATTAAATTTTCCACAGCGGAGGGCCTAATTCCATGGAGCAAACCAAACGTAGCCCTAATTCCAAGTCAGCTCTCTGCTTCTCTCGCCTCTCCGGCGAGCATATTTCAACTCTCTCTCTCTCTCTCTCTCTTCTACAAGGATCTTGGAAAGCGCTTCATGTTTTAGCTTCAGAAGCAAATACCCAAAACTAAGATCACAAGGTAGTCTTTTTCTTTCTCTGATGTAACTTTCAGAAGCGTGATATTTATGTTGTTAGGATTTACATTATATTTAACAGTTACTATGATTTTGTTCGAAATTACTGCAACTGAATCATTTGTCTTCCACCCATTCAAAGTTACTCTCTTTGGTCTTCGGTCAACACTCAAGAAAAGAAAATTTGATATATCCCTTTTAGATTTCCGCTTAATCAGCAGAAAAGTTAGCATCTTTACCTACTTTTACAGGTTAACCGACCTTTGATCTAGTTTTGGGCGTAGAGAGAGAAACAGAGAGAACGGTTGAGGAGATAGAGGATCAAGTAGATGGTAGAAGAATCAGAGCATACCCAGAATCCATGGGTGATTATAGAGCAATGTTCAGGAGTTGCAATCATTGACACAGTGTCGTCGGTGTCCGTGAGGAGAGGGGGAATTGAAGGTTCAAATCCTGAACCTCACAGTAGTTCCAAAACCACTTCAGGTGGTCAATTGGGTTTACTAGAGAGAGGCTTCTCTGCTGCAGGTGCCGCCATCCTCTCGGCAATCCTTGTCAACCCACTTGACGTTGTCAAGGTATGTGCTTTTTACACCATTCTGTATGGCCAATCGTTACTTTTTTTGTTTTGCTCATTCTTAGGTTTCAAGCTATTTTGAATCTTTGATTAATGGTTTTAGCTAGCCTGTTATTTTGCTTTGGTTTGTTAATTGTTGGGTATTTGAATTTGCTTCCTCCCTGTGGTTTTATGTTCTCTAGTGGGTTTCAATCTATCACTAATGGATACAGAATTTGCCTTCTTTTGTTAGAAAAATTCGCAGCAGACTTGCTTGGAATTTTGAAACATAAATTTTTAGTGTCTTTCTTGAAGGAAAAGATAAAACCTATCTCCATTATAATTTCAATTTTACTCCTACCAATGCCTTTTTTATTATCACTATGTTTCTTTGTTTCGTTTCAATTATGTGATTACGTTTCAAAGTTACATGCACTTTGTGGCGTTGTATTTCAACATGATATTATCTTCCTGTACACAAGTAGTACATATAAATTCTCTTTCTGATTTCTTCAACTTTGAGTGCTGGTAACAGATTGTTAGTCGTAACGAACACTTATATATCCTGTTGTGCAGACAAGGTTGCAAGCGCAGGCTGCCGGAGTTCCTCATACTCATCCGCTAAGTAATCTCACCAGTCGCATGGCCCTTTTTGGACCGAACATGGTATGTACTCAATGCATTTGTACTTCTGATAGAGAAAATAATCTATGTTAGTGTTGGATTAAGTAGTACTTTCTAAATTTATGCACAAACTTTTACTAGGTTGTGATTATGATTAAGAACAGTAAAAGCCAAAATGCATGCCTTATATATTCACATGGAATGGTGGCTTGAAGCCGCATGAACTACTTATTTTCACATTGCATTAAGTTCAAAATTTTGTCACCTGTCTTTCTCGTTTGGGATTCGTGGAACCTGGATATGTTAGCTCTGTGCTGTACTGCAGCAGTGATATGGGCAGTTAATTTACCTATGCCAGATATTCATTCAGATGTTTGCAGATCTAAGGTGTTCTCCTTCATGTTCCCATGCTGGAATTCATGGCACTGTATCAATTTGTCCTCCTGATTGTTTCCGCTACAAAGGAACTCTAGACGTCTTCTACAAAATCATTCGACAGGTTGGTGCATTATGAAGTCATTTTTCGGCAGTTTAATACTTGGGTCAGTTATGGCAGAAGATTTAGGCACCCATTCTTGGCCTTCATCCGTGACAAACATTGTGTCATTATGAAGCAGGTTGTCTTACACAGATGCTTGCTAGACACATTGTGTTCTCTATACATGATGCCGTGAATATTTTTCTGCAAATTTCTTTAACTGGACATGTTTCAGACATTTTGGGCGACACGTCTCCAGTTCATTCACACATGATAGACGTGTCAGGAATGATTTGGCCCATTTGGATTTATACCTATTTGTCTTTCATCCGTTAGGGTTTCAGATTATCGAAACTTTGAAGCCTAAACTCCCAATTTGTTTATGCACATCAGATTTGTAAAACCAATGTTAACTTAGTAACTTTCGGTTCATAGTTCATGCCCTTTTTCCATTGTCTAGAATGCTTTTTCTTGCTGTTTTTGAAAATTGTCTTTTCATACATGATATGTGTGTCCTGTCTCAGTGGCTATGGTTTTTAGGGCTCTAACGTAATTATTAGATATACTAGGAACAAGGAGCATTTGTTGTTATGAGTTTTCGCATTTAAGCTTCTTATGCTATTGTAGAGGCTAGGCTGCATTTGCGTGGTTTATCATCTATCACTTTTATTTTGCAGGAAGGATTTGTGAGGCTATGGAGAGGTACAACTGCAGGTCTGGCATTGGCTATACCTACTGTAAGTTCCTTGGTGACCTCAGGGCCAGATTTGTTGCCAACCCTTTACTGAAAGTCTTGTTGGGTGCATCATTTCCATCTCCCTATTTGTCATTATGTGACCTTATTAATGGTCAATCTGTCCATTTAAACAGGTTGGGATCTACCTTCCTTGTTATGACATTTTCCGCAACCAATTGGAAGAATTCACAGCCCAAAATATTCCAAGCATGGTACCCTATGCCCCTTTGATGGCAGGTTCATTGTCACGGTCACTAGCTTGCACAACTTGCTATCCTATTGAGCTGGCTAGAACCCGCATGCAGGTACTAGTTATATTCTTGTGATCTGTTAAAGTTTAAAGTAATGTGAAACTTATTCCAATTTGTGGGTAGGCAGATTCTGAGCATTTGTGTGAGATTCGATTAAATTTTATTTAGTTGCTTCAGCAGGCAATGCCAAACTTATGTTCTACATCAGATACCTGTTAGATAACTTTTCTCTCTCTCTCTCTCTCTCTCTCTCTCTCTCTCTCTCTCTCTCTCTCTCTCATTATTGAATAACCTTCTGTTTTATTGTCTTGTATTTACCCTTTTTCGAGATTCAGTGGTTGCTTCTAAGTCCCATCATTTTGTATGTTTTGATTTCCTATAGGCATTTAAGGAGGTTCATCGAGGTAAGAAGCTTCCTGGCATCTGGAAAACTTTACTCGAAGTTGTCTCTCATGTCAAGAGCTCAAGTAACCTACAGAAAAACTGTAAGATGATCCTATGTTTGCTTTCATTTTACCTGTCTCTTTCCCAATGATAGATTGAATCGCTGTTTAAGATACTGAAGTGGAATTAATTCATGGACGTTTATTGAAGTTAACTAAAGTTATTTTTTTGTTTGATCATAATTTTGATACCGAGCTTAGTTAATCTGAAAAGTGAAATATTCTCTTGGATATGATCTTTGTACGTAAAGTTATGCAATGGAACTTCTGTCCCATACTCTTTGCAGTTTATTTTTGCATCCTAAATGGTAGGGCTAGCTAGACTTATTGCTGCAGCAACAAGAAAATTAAAATGAAAGACATGTTTGTGAATATGTGTTGGTTATATCAACATCTTGGAATTTCCACCATATTTGTTTAAAAATTACTCTTACAGTCTCTCAATTAAAATTAACTCAGTCTTTCTCATTCCAGGGCAGAACTACCGTGCCCTGTGGACAGGCCTTGGCGCACAGCTTGCCCGTGACGTTCCTTTCTCTGCAATCTGTTGGTCGACCCTTGAGCCTGTGAGAATTTATTCTTAAAACCGTTTGCCATATTTTGTTTTCCCATATTTTGTGTACTATGGATTACAGTTTTACAAATAATTGGACAGATCAGAAGAAAACTCCTTAGTTTAACTGGTGAAGAAGCCAATGCAGCTACAGTCCTTGGGGCGAATTTTTCTGCTGGTTTTGTTGCAGGAAGCCTTGCGTCTGCGGCTACATGTCCATTAGATGTTGCAAAAACCCGAAGGCAGATAGAGGTTATTTCCAGAAAACTGATGTCAAAAGTATTCATTTCCATCAGATTTTAGAGTTAAAAACAGCATACACAACATGCGGTTTAAACATAGAACTTATAGTATGCTTTCCCTTTCCGTGTCTCAGAAGGATCTTGCTAGGGCATTGAGGATGACAACGAGGCAGACGCTAATGGAGGTGTGGAGGTATGTATATCTTTTGTTCATGTAAACTCTTGCACACTTGGTTAATACCAAAATCGGTAATGTTCCTTGTGTTTGAATGGAAAACATGAAGGTTTCCTACTTGTCGACTATTTTCACTGATGACTATGATGCACCAGCTCCACTAAACTGCTCGATCAATGTAATGACTCAATTTGGGGAAAGGAAAGGAAGCAGAAGCTACATCTTTCCCCCTCCTTTTTGGTTGATTTAGGAAAATAAGAAGAAATTTAGAAAGAACAAGAAATCCTTTTTGGACCATGGGTCTTGTATATAGGTTGCACGAGAAAGATTTAAGGCCAAGAAAGCACCGGTTCATCTTCCACAATGGACATTATCTCTGTTCTGAAAATTCTTTTGAAACCAAGATAAAAGCAGTTGTACCTTATTCAGTGGTACCTGAGTATAAGATTTTGTTTGTTGCAGGGATGGTAGCATGAAGGGACTGTTTACAGGAGTTGGTCCCCGTATTGCTCGTGCTGGCCCTTCCGTTGGGATTGTGGTTTCGTTTTATGAAGTTGTGAAGTATGTTCTACATAATCGCCATGTAACTTCATGACAAGTCCGGGTCTCTCTCTGTACATGTTATCCAATTTTGGCTGTTATCTGTTCCGTGACTCTTTGGTTGATTAGAATTGACTATTCCATCAGCAGAGCAATGTTCTCGGCTCACTAATTTCATTCCTCTCGAAGTCATGGTTTTCTGTGGATTGATTGGGAAGTCTAATGGAATCCGTTACAAGGCATCAACTAAGAAACTGTTGATCGTCTAAATTTATATTTAGACGATCAAAGATGAAACCAGAATCATGGAAACGAATTCGAGCTTCAATGGTGCTAATGCAAAACACCGATGGTTTCTCTCTTCATTAAGTCTAAGTTATCTGTAATTTTCTTAGCATTTCTTTTTATTCAAGTGCCGCAAGGTAGAAAGAAGGAACATCTAGATTATGCAAAGAAAAGAAACATAAACAACTTTTGACACCAACAAAAGAATTATCAACTAAAAGAATGGTAACGACAAGAACATTGTCCGAAGCATAAAGATACCCTCATTGACATGTACTAGTAATATTTTGCTTGAACATTGTCCGAAGCATAAAGATGCGACAAGAACATTCTCATGTATTATTTTGCTTGCCATATGTAACTTGTTCATGTTTTCGTCACAGTGAAATCCTCCAAAATCCCATGAAGTACGATTAGGCAAATTGCTTAAGTCGGAAGCACATATATCGCGTCTTATTTATTCAATTGCTTGTTTATTTTTCACTTGTGTGTTCTCTTGCCCGAACAACATGTTCTCTAATTTTGGGTGTTATCTGTTCTGTGACTCTTTGGTTGATTCGAATTAACTCTTCGACCGGCAGATATGCAATGTTCATGGTTTTCTATGGATTGATTTGGAAGTCTAATGGAATTCGTTACAAGGCATCCACTGAGAAACTGCTCGTCTTAAAGTTTATGTATGTTGACAAATGCGTTGCAGCGTTGTGATCAAAGATGAAACCAGAATCACGGAAACGAAATTGAGCTTTAGTGGTGCTAATGCAAAACATTGATGGTTTCTCTCTTCGTTAATTCTATGCGCATTTCTGTTTTTTGGAAGTTCAACAAGGTAGAAAGAAGAACATCTGGCCTAGATTATGCAAACTAAAGAAAACACAAACAACTTTTGACACCAACAAAGGAATTATCAACTAAAAGAATGGTAACGACAAGAACATTGTCTGAAGGAAATCTCTAAAAACAATCCATCCCTCAATCACTCCAATGAAACATAAAAGATACCCTCATTGACAATACTTGGCAATTACAAAAATTGGGATTTTCTCTTGCGTTGCTTGAAATACATACTCAATCACACTCTCTTTGTCTCTCTTGCATTGCTCGATCATGAGGAGTCGTCAAAATGTTTAATGAACCAGGTATGTCACCGCCAAAGCCACCAACATTAGCACATATGCTATCCCCTGGTCTATTGCTGCTCCTGCAACCATATCAAATTCTAGTCAATTCATCTTCTCTCCATAAACATAGTTATTTTCTTCTCTTTGTAATAAGATTATGCAATTAAAATGGAACTATACTTGAGATTGTGAAACCCTTTCAAAATAGGTTCTTTTGCCAACAAGAACCCTTTTTTTTCTCTCGTTTTTTCTGAAGATTTGATTTCGGTTTTCAAGAAAATAAATTTCAAAATCCGTCAAATAAATGAGTGATCTTTGTGTTCTTGGAAATTAATGCTTAATTAAGAAACTTAAACAGAAATGCTACTGACTCAGAAGTTCGTGCACAGATCCAGATACAAATGCTTTTGATCGATGGGTGTGGGTCCTTGGTTATTGGGACCCACGTGCATCGGACGGTTCCGGATCTTTGCATAGACATCTGTATCCGTATCATTGCTTGAAACTTAAAAGGACAAAAAGATTTCTTGCACTTTATTTGCATCCGAACAGAAAAGGGTGAGCACACTAACCATCGCTGGTCGGAGCGGGAGCCGGAGCGGCAGAATGAGCCATGGTAGCAGGGAAAAAGACGGCAAAAATGAGAGTGACAATCGCCACCATCACCATTGAAGCCCTTGTGATCTCCATTAAAACTATCCTTTCAATACTCTCTCTCTCTCTAGCTTCTTCTCTCTCAAGGCCGGCTCAGAGTTGCAGAGAGAGAAAAGCTAGAGAGAGAAGTAATCCTTTGCGCATGGCGATGTTGATGGATTTGTAGGGGTATATATAGTGTGTGTGAGAGAAAACGACCGTGGGTCTAGCGCAAAACTGGGGGATCCAAGGCTCCCAAATAACCGTTATTTCTTTCCATTTCTTTGGTTGGTTCTCTGTTGTAGATCCGTTGGATGCTTAACTGTCTTTTCCTTTAATAACAACGATTTCCCAGCTGTTGCCAACATATATTCCTCCCAATTATGAATGAAATCAACCAGTTGATTTGGTGGGTAGATTCCTCCATGATTTTCTCTGCTGTCGCCAACTCATTGAGTATCATTCCACCACATGTTCCAATCAGATACGGGTAGGGGAGAACATAGTCCAAATTGGTTTAATTTTTTGAAAACCAGAAATCTTGACCATTCTAAATGGTTTAAAAAAGGGAAAACCAAACTTAACCAATATAATCAGAGGAACTTGACCAGAACCAAATCGCAAGACGGATCAGGTTTTAGTTTGGTTTGCGTTTTATCCAAAAACTTTTTTGAACACACATTTCTATTATAAAATAGAAGGACGTGGGGACAAGTTATTGGAACGGCTTAGATTCATTTGATCCAAAGGTTGTAGTGCATCCTCCCACTTCCCGGTTAAGTACCTATGATTTTCACCTAAATCACACAACTGCCATCCCCCTTCAACCAGGATGCGTAGTGCCGTAGGCACGGACTAACACTAGTGAACTCATAAAATATTGAGACTTTATTGAAAAAAAAAATTATTAGGAATTTGATTAAGATTTCAAACCCAATTGAGAAAGTACTGGAGTAGGAAAAGATTGAAATTGGGCACTGGGTACTTACCAAATTAAAATACATAATTATATATATAGGTATGCATATATATTTATTACTAAACAATACAGTACTCCTGATGGCACCGGAGCTTCCAAGGACTTTGCGTCGAAGTGGGATAATGGAGTACCGGAAACAATTTGGAATTGAATTCAACTGAGATTCACGCACACACACAAACACTAACATAAACACAAAATTTTGCACAAATATGGTGGATATAAAAACACAAATTGGACCACATCACAACGTTAGAGAAACAAAATTTAGAGAAACGTTAGTTATGGTCATAAAAAAAATTACAAGTAGTACAAAGCCACAATACTGGAGAATCACATTACTCTCCATCGTAAATTTAATTTTCTTCTTCGTTTTGTATTTTGTTCGCCTTTTTTAAATTTTTGTTAGATTCGCGTGATATTTTATAGATTAATTATCTGTCTCGACGAGAGGAGTCTAAAAAGTGTAAAATTCACTATAGACGAAAAAAAGTATCAAATAGTATCTTATATGTCTAAAGTGGCATCTTATTTGAATTTTTTCATCATGGATTTATATTTTTATACTTTTTCGATTTGTCTTGTCGAGACGAACGATGAATCCCAAAAATTACGACAAAAAACTAAACAAAAAGTTATGAAAAATAAAAATACTACCGAAATAATCAAGACTTATAATCTTACAAGAACGGAAAAGTACATGAAAAGAAGTCGAAACCAAGAGATTAAATTAGGGTTAACAAGGAAACTGGAGTTCACGGAACAATAAAGGGGATCACAACAAAAACAAACATTTACAAAGGAAAAAAAAAGGGAAAATGACGGCCCATGATGTGTTTTGACAATTAATACCTGCCAAGGACATACTGAGAACATTTGTTAATGCTAAAAATATCCTTGGCGGGTATTAATTATCAAAACATGTTGTTAGCCGTCATTTTCCAAAAAAAAAAAACCTTCTCAAACCAGAGGCAGTAGGGCCGGTCCAGGTATAAGCCCAGCAGCTCTTTGGGCTTGGACGCCCCCTTGGGCTAGAGTGACCCGAAATTATTTTAGGTAAACCGAAAAAAAAATTATAAAAAGGCCCGGTCCAAGGAATTTATTATTTTTTTTAAAGCACAGGGCAAAGACCAAAGATTCTCAGTGGCAACAATGGTATTTGAAAAAGTAGAAGGGTTATTGTGCAATAAAAACTACTATAATTGTTTTCGTCCCCAAAACAAACGTTACTCCCACGGTCGACCCATTTGCAACAACTATTGAACCGGCGACCACTACGACGCCTCCCCTATCATCGAAGGTCGAAATCTTAAAGCTATTAGGCTTTATTCGAAACTGGTAAATGACTCATTCCCTCCACTAATCTTTCCTATTTTCTGTTTCTCCATTTTCTTTCATTTTAGTACAAGGAAAAATTTAAAATCAGCCCATTGGGCTGACAATAAAAAGTGTGAATGTGTATTAAAAAGTATAAAAATATATATAGAAATATGTGTTTTCCTTATTCTCTTGTGTGCTTATTGTCAACCCACTGGGCTGACCCCAAAAAGAGAACCTTATCCTCAAATTAGAACTGTTCGAAAATTTGGACTTTTGAAAACCTTTACATGGATGAAGGCATTGTTGTATCTTTTTGCTTTGCATTTGTATCCTAGCTACTTGCTTTCCTAAAATTAGGGCTTTTTGGAACCTAGAATTGTTATACAAAGCTAGCTCAATTGTTGGCTATCTGATAATAATGATTCAGTTTTTCCTAACTTTTCCATTTGATTCAAAGGCTGAATACAACGAAACATGGTACATAAGAATTTGGGTAACTATGATAGTTCATATAAATAACATAAAATAACAGTTCAAATATTTATGGAGAATATATTTTTTTTTTGGAGAAAGGCAGAATTTTATAAAAGGGACCAAGCCCATAACCTCAAGGAAAATCTTGAGAAAAGAAAACAGTCAAAACCAACCGGAAACTTATGGAGAATATTTTATAAACCCTAGTTCATATAAAACTGGATAAACCCCAGTTCAGTTTAATATTTTATGTTTAATATTCTCCAACTCTATGATAAACCCTAGTTCATATAAATAACATAGGAGAAAACTTACATAAAACTGGATTTTCTTCTCTCTCTCTCTGCCCAAAAAAATCACCTTGTTTATGCTCTCTTTAGAACTTGAGCAAAAGTGGGAGAAGAGAAAAGACAGGAAAATGAAAGTGAAATGAGAGGCATATTATACCGTGCACAATGCTAAATTTTTCTATTTTCCTTCCTTTCCTTTTCCTTTCTACAACTTCCAAACTTTTCCACCAAACCAAGAGGGTCAGAGGAGAGGCCTGGCTGCTGTTGATCCTGTTGTGACGATGAATAGCGTATCAGGGTAAATTACAGTAACCCCCTCAACTATTACCCATTTCCAAGTTGCCTCCTTAATGTCTCAACTCAAACACTTAACCCCTCAATGTATTCGTTTTTAGCAATTGATCATGGAAAATTAGAAATCAACGAGGTGCCGTAAAAAAGAGGACAGGATTTTCCCGAGCTAAGGGAGAAGATAATGAAATTGAACAAATTTCTCAGTCGACTCTCCTCCATCTGCACTCCCAGGTGCCCTCCGGTTTCCGCAACTGCTTCAATCGCTAGCAGCAATCTAAGACTGTACCGATACTTCAGCGCAACCTCCGGCGACGACTCAGAACTGAAGGAGTTGACGGATTACTTGAACAATTTGAAAAACTATGAGAAATCCGGCGTCCCCAGAGGCGCGGGAACAGATTCCGAGGAAGGGTTCGATCTCGGAAGGATGACAAGGTTAATGGAATTACTCGGAAACCCTCAATCCAACTTCAAGGTCCGGTTTTTATCTTCCTTTGCATTTTTATTCACTTGGGCTCCGTCAAGTTTTTGTTTTTATTTTCGGGTAGTAGGAAAGTTTATTTATTTTTTAATGCGGTGTCTCGGGCCAACTTGTGCCAACCTCGTACTAATGCCTATAGCCTCTTTTTTGGCCAAGAGCCCAAGAGTTGTTGGCAAGGGGATTGTACTTGAGACCTTAGATGGAGCAAAAGTTAGTAGGGATAGTTGTGGATTCGCGTTTCTAACTTTTCCATTAGGATTAGCTTAACGTACAAGTTTTTGCGGGAATTTTATTTCTACACTAGTTTCTACGTAATTAAACTACTACTACTTTTCAATTTTCTTTTAAATTTGTAATATCAAATGAAGGCATGAAGGTTTTGCTTCTCATGTACTATAATTTTATCAGGAATATTTTTCCTGCACAAATTTCTTGACAAGTGAATGGGCGCCTGGGGTTTTGTTTGGTTGTGGAGAAAATGAAGGAAAGGGGTGGAAGATTACAAATCTCATGTTTTTGTTGCTGAGACTGAGAGAGTGCAGTGAAATCAAGATGTCTCAGTTGTAGTTTATTTTTGTTAAGTTAAAGTGTGACTTCGGTATGTTGACAATTGGCATCAATTCTCCACATGGGCTGCTGAGAGGTGCAGCCTTTGTTGAACCACATGGGCTGCTGAGAGGTGCAGCCTTTGTTGAAAATGGCATGACAGCCATTCTTTGAATGGCCTATAAATGGAGACCCTTTGGCTCAAAGTTTTGTATCAGAAATCAGAGAGAAGAGAGTGATACACGAGTAGATTGTGAGGCAATACTGTGTGAGTCTGAGTGATTGTTGTAATCCTCCTCCAGTAAATATAGTGAATCCGCTGCCCCTCCGTGGATGTACCCGATTATTGGGGAACCACGTAAATCCTTGTGTTTCTCTGTGTTGTGTGTTTGTGTTTGCTTGGTTTGACTCTGGTTTAGCACTACAATTGGTATCAGAGCAGTGTAGTGGCAACCAAGAACACAAAACACCATTGTTGTCTCTGTTTCAGGGTCTCTGTCCGAAAATCACAACACGGATTTCTGATCCTCCACTCAGTTTGAGCACTGAGTCTCGTGCATCTCATCGAGACGATTCCAACGCACCAAGGCCCGTCGTTAACAGAGGTCCACAGTAGCCACACGGTCCGTTCGACGGAGTTGCGTGTACAACGAGTTCTGTCCAGAAATCGCAGAACTGGAAAGTGATCGAAAAATAGATCTGATCATTAAGTCTTGTGCACCTCGGCGAGACGATCTCGGAACAGCCATCGCCGTCGTCGTTCTTTGTCGGAGCAAGCCGCACCTGCAGTTTGAAGTTGGAGCCAGAACAGTGCGTGCTTAAAGGAAAAGAATAAGAACAGTGGGTCTTATCTTTTGTTTTTCTTTTATATATCTGAAGAAGATGGTTCTGTGAACGTGGGGTCAATTTTCTTGGGAGAAGGAAATTATCCCCTGCCTCTCAAAAGGAAAAAAGGTCTAGCCAACTTTTAGTTTCCTTGTTGACTTGGTTCACGTTTGACTAAGTCAAACAGAGGATTTTTTGGTTGCACCAGTAGCTTTGTGGTCCATTTTCAGTTCCGTTCAGCCCACACCCAGTCCAGCTCAGAGCGGTTTTCACACCGTCTCGTCGATCTGGATCCAACGCCGCACTCCGTTTTCCGCAACTCAGCTTTGACATTGGTGTTTTGTCCGTTGGTTGGCTAAAAAGCGCCGTTTTTTTGGTGTTTTTGTGCACCGGATATTCACGTGGGTGGAGTTTAAGGAGTTCTAATGGCGGAAGAAGAGTTTAAGGAGACCTCGGAAGTTTCTTCTTCTGCAGAGAAGAATACCGAGCATCCCAAGGGCACTTCGAACAATTATGGGCAAAGGAATACGGTTTCCAATGCTAAGTTCGAGGTGGAGAAATTTGACGGAACAAGTAACTTCGGCATGTGGCAATGCGAAGTTTTGGATGTTCTGTATCAACAGGAGTTGGATATTACGTTAGAGGAGAGGCCGAACGACATTTCAGACAAGGATTGGATAAAGCTTAATCGCCAAGCTTGTGGCACCATCAGACTTTGTCTTACGAAGGATCAGAAATACTTCGTGATGAAGGAAACGTTAGCTAAAGAGCTATGGGAGAAATTGGAAAACAAGTACATGACGAAGAGTATTGAGAATCGGTTGTATCTCAAGAAGAAGCTCTACGGGTTCCAGTACGTGCAAGGTACGACTATGAACCAACACTTGAACAATTTCAATAAGATTTTGGCTGATTTGCAAAATCTAGACGTTTCCATAGAAGATGAGGATAAAGCTTTACTGTTGTTAAATTCATTGCCTGATACTTATGATCATTTGACTACTACTTTATTGTACGGTAAAGAAGAAATCAAGTTTAATGACGTTTCAAATGCTTTGATGAATAACGAGGTACGGAAGAGGGATCAGCAAGCTCACCGTGACCCGTCCGCATCAGCTTTGACAACAAGAGGCAGAACCGACACTAGGAGGACTGGTGGTGGAGGGCGAAGGAGGTCTCGCTCAAAATCAAGGGGGAAGTCTGTAGAGAGAAGATTGGGGAAAGACGAGTGTGCCCTTTGTCGTCAAAAGGGGCACTGGAAGAAAGACTGTCCGAACAAACAACCAGCTGCAAATGTTGCAGAGGAGACAGAGGATGATCTAGAGTCAGCATTATTAGTTTCATCATCACCTGACCATTCAGATGAGTGGATACTAGATTCGGGATGTTCCTACCACATGTGTCCCAACAGGGACTGGTTCTCGAGTTTTCAAGATCTCGATGGAGGAGTTGTTTTGCTAGGCGATAACACCGCTTGCAAAGTCCAAGGGATAGGTTCAATCCGTTTGAAGTTGCATGATGGGACGATTAGGGTGCTAACAGACGTTCGATATGTTCCGGACTTGAAGAAGAATCTCATTTCGCTTGGAGCCTTTGATGTGAAAGGATACAAGATTACGATGATGGGTGGAGTGCTAAAGATAGTTCGAGGGGCGCTCATTGTCTTGAAAGGTAGCCGAAAAGGAAACTTGTATTTCCTAGACGGTTGCGCAGTCACAGGGAGAGTGACCGTTACTACTAGCTCAGACGAAGACGATGCATCCAAGCTATGGCACATGCGTTTAGGGCATGCTGGCGAGAAGGCCTTACAGGGTTTAGTAAGGCAAGGCTTGTTGAAAGGGGCCAAGACAGGGAAAGTTGGCTTCTGTGAGCATTGTATATTGGGCAAACAAACTCGAGTCAAGTTTGGCACTGGAGTTCACCGCACAGAGGGGATTCTTGACTATGTTCATTCAGATGTTTGGGGGCCGACCAAAAATGTAACTTTGGGAGGCAAACGATGGTTCGTGACATTTATTGATGATTTCTCCAGACGTGTCTGGGTTTATACCATGAGGCACAAGTATGAGGTCCTTCCAATCTTCCTTCAGTGGAAGAAAATGATGGAGACGCAGACAGGAAGGAAAATCAAGAAGCTGAGGTCAGATAACGGTGGCGAGTACAAGTCAGATCCTTTTCTCCAAGTCTGTCGGGAGGAGGGGATAGTCAGACACTTCACAGTTGCGGGGACGCCGCAGCAGAATGGAGTAGCAGAGCGCATGAATCGTACTTTGGTGGAGAAAGTTCGGTGCATGTTGTCAAATGCCGGGCTTAGCAAGGCGTTCTGGGGTGAGGCTCTCAAATATGCCTCCCATCTTGTCAACCGTTTACCGTCAGCAGCAATCGGAGGGAAAACTCCGATGGAGGTATGGTTTGAGAAACCAGTTACAGATTATGATTCATTACATGTTTGGGGTTGTTCTGCTTACTATCATGTAACTGAGTCCAAGTTAGATCCACGAGCCAAGAAAGCTGTTTTCTTGGGTTTCACTTCAGGTGTTAAGGGATACAGGCTCTGGTGTCCCGAGTCCAGGAAGGTGATTCTAAGTAGGGATGTTACTTTCGACGAATCTGCTATGTTACAGCAGGTTCCTTCCAAGGAGAATGTGGAGCCGAATGCCCAGCAGCAGGTGGAGCATTCAGAACAGGCGGAGGTTGAGACTCCCCTTGTTCCAGCCAAGACTGTTCAGACAGTCAGCCGTCCTGAGGATCAACCCGTTGATCAGGATGTCATTATTGAAGAGGAGGCTTCATTACAGGAAATACCACAGCAGCCAGAATCCATTGCAACCAGCAGACCGAGGCGAGAAATCCGGAAACCTGCTCGATATGCTGATACAGTAGCTTATGCACTTCCAGTGACAGACGATGATGTCCCCTCCACTTACCGGGAGGCAGTGCAGTGTACAGATAGTAACAAGTGGAAAGAGGCGATGGATGAGGAGATGGGTTCACTCTCCAAGAATCAGACATGGGATTTGGTTCAACTTCCCAAGGGCAAGAAATCTATTGGCTGCAAGTGGGTTTATGCGAAGAAGGAAGGTACAGGATCTGAGAAAGTCAGGTTCAAAGCAAGATTGGTAGCCAAGGGTTACGCACAGACAGAGGGGATCGACTACAACGAGGTGTTCTCCCCTGTCGTCAAACATTCGTCGATCAGGATCTTGCTTGCATTGGTAGCACAGTTTGACCTTGAGTTAGCCCAACTCGATGTCAAGACCGCTTTTCTACACGGAGATCTGGATGAGGAGATCTATATGGGTCAACCAGATGGTTACAGAATTGCAGGAAAGGAGAATTGGGCTTGTAAACTGAAGAAGTCGCTATACGGGTTGAAACAGTCGCCGAGACAGTGGTACAAGCGCTTCGATCGGTTTATGATGGAGCAGGGGTACACAAGAAGTCACTTTGACCATTGTGTTTACTTCTGCAAACTCCCGGATGGATCATTTGTCTATTTGCTCTTATATGTAGATGACATGCTGATTGCATGTAAGAGCAAGGTGGAGATTGACAGACTGAAGGCTCAACTCAGTAAGGAGTTTGACATGAAGGATCTCGGGGAGGCAAAGAAAATACTCGGCATGGAAATTCAGCGGGACAAGGCGAAAGGCACAGTTTGTTTGACTCAGACGCAGTATCTGAAGCGAGTGTTGCAGAGATTTGGGATTGACAGGAAAGCCAAACCTGTCAGTACACCTTTGGCCGCTCATTTTAAACTTAGTGCATCGATGTCGCCGCAGAAGGAAGACGAACGGAAGCAAATGGCTCAGGTTCCTTATGCCAATGCTGTGGGAGCTTTGATGTATGCTATGGTTTGTACGAGGCCGGACATTTCACATGCAGTTAGCATGGTCAGTCGATACATGCACAATCCAGGGAAAGAGCACTGGCAGGCTGTGAAATGGATTCTACGGTATTTTCAGGGTACTGTGGATGTTGGATTGAAGTACGAGAGAAACAGAAAACTTGGTCAGCATTTGGTTGGTTACGTGGATTCCGATTATGCTGGTAACCTAGATAAGCGACGGTCGACTACAGGGTATGTGTTTACACTTGCTGGAGGGCCAATCAGTTGGAGGTCAACGTTACAGTCAACGGTGGCTTTGTCTACTACAGAGGCAGAGTATATGGCAGTGACAGAGGCTTTCAAGGAAGCTATTTGGGTACATGATTTGATTGAGGACTTGGGAATTGTTCAAGAAAACGTGGAGGTTTTTTGTGACAGTCAGAGTGCCATCTGTTTGGCGAAAAACCAGGTTCACCATTCCCGCACCAAGCATATCGATGTTCGGTTTCATTTCATCAGGGAGATTGTAGAGGAAGGGGATGTTCTTCTTCAGAAGATTCCGACTGCAGATAACCCTGCGGATATGCTCACCAAAGTAGTTACAGGGATCAAGTTCCAACATTGCTTGGACTTGATCAACATCTCTCGAGCAGTGCGCGCCTAAGGGCGCAGAGGGGCAGTGTTGTGTGTTGGGGGCAACATCGGACCTTTGGAGAATTGTCGTCAAGGTGGAGATTGTTGACAATTGGCATCAATTCTCCACATGGGCTGCTGAGAGGTGCAGCCTTTGTTGAACCACATGGGCTGCTGAGAGGTGCAGCCTTTGTTGAAAATGGCATGACAGCCATTCTTTGAATGGCCTATAAATGGAGACCCTTTGGCTCAAAGTTTTGTATCAGAAATCAGAGAGAAGAGAGTGATACACGAGTAGATTGTGAGGCAATACTGTGTGAGTCTGAGTGATTGTTGTAATCCTCCTCCAGTAAATATAGTGAATCCGCTGCCCCTCCGTGGATGTACCCGATTATTGGGGAACCACGTAAATCCTTGTGTTTCTCTGTGTTGTGTGTTTGTGTTTGCTTGGTTTGACTCTGGTTTAGCACTACACGGTATTTGTTTTTGTCAGTAATCGAAGTTGTGGAATTGAGAATTCTTGTCAATCTAATTTCATATTCATAATCTGGGTTTTCTCAATTCTGCATTTGCTCAGTTTTGTTTTTCTGGTATGTGATCAAAGTATCTGGTTTTACATGACTCCACTTGTTTGTTAGTCATTTTTTAACTTGCCACAAATGAATTCCAGTCCGTTCACATTGCTGGCACTAAAGGAAAAGGATCAACTGCTGCATTCCTCTCCAACATTTTACGAGCTGAAGGTTATTCTGTTGGCTGCTATACAAGGTATCATTGTCTAATTTGTCTTTACTTTACAGGTTGCTCTGGTTTTCCGAAGCATTTTCCCATTTGCATGATAAAAAATGATTTTTTTTCGTCATCAGGATTTGTTTTCTTTGTTCAGCCCACATATTCAGACCATCAGAGAACGCATATCAGTTGGAAGATCTGGTGAGCCAGTATCAGTGAAGGCATTGAATTCACTGTTTCAAAGGATTAAAAATGTTCTTGACCAGGCTGTGCAATTTGAAAGTGGACGTCTCAGTCATTTTGAGGTAATTAGTTGTTTACATCCATAGCAGTATCAGTGTTAGTTGTAAAATATACAATTACATAGAATGTAAGCTAAGAAAATTTGTGAATGGTCTAAGAGAAACTTAGTAACCAACAGTTTTTCATTACATATCCCTTGAGGCTTGAAGCAATCGTTTGTTTCAAGTTCCTCAAAACCACAGTTGAAATTATATATCTTGGTTAATTAGCTTGACTTCCCTTCTTTTTGGTGCACTCCCTTTGCTTCTCAAAATTTCATCTGGTTGCACTGCCATCCATCGTAGTACTAAGTATAATTTGCGTTTAAGCGACTCTATGTATAGAAAGTATAAATTGGCTGTTATGTGCACCCTAGGTTCTTTGCACTTTCCCCACTACCCCTCACTTGATTCGACAGTTCCCCCAATAGAACCACCTACTCCCGTATTCCCTCTCCCTCTCCCTGTCTTCTGTGAGTCATGTTGATATTCTCAATTTTTTGAGTATTTTTTTTCTTTTGTCTATTTAGATTGTCTCCTATAAACTAGATCTAGCATTAATGCTACTGGTGTATTTGCTTCCATTTTGTTAATTCCTTTTGTTCTTGCCATACAATTTCAGGTTTTCACTGCAATAGCATTCAGGTTATTTGCTCAAGAGAAAGTAGATATTGCAGTTATTGAGGTTTAACATCTTTCCCTATATCTCTCTAAAGAAACTTTAACTTCTTTACATGACACTACTGGGTGGAATATACCCCCTTTCATGGCATTCTTCAATGAAGTAACATAGCGAACTGTGGATCTCAATAATCTAGTGAGGTCTTGTAGTGTTTCTTTTGTTAAATTTGAATGTTTACAAAGAGTGAAAGGCCAAACTTCGGCTAAAGATTATCTTTTTCCGTTTCAATAGGCTGGATTGGGTGGAGCACGGGATGCAACAAATGTTATCTCTAGTTCTGATCTTGCTGTTGCAATCATAACAACAGTTGGTGCCGAACATCTGGATGCACTTGGGGGTTCTTTGGAAAGCATTGCAATAGCAAAATCAGGAATAATCAAACATGGCCGTCCAGTTTGGTGGTTCTTCCTAAATATTCGTACTGAATATGCGTCTTGTTCATTATGCTAATTCTAACTTCCATTAAAAAAAAAAACTTCCATTCTAATTGCACTTTGCCTTCAATTCTCCATTATTGCAACTTGGACTTTGCATGTTTTGGTCAGCTTCAACTTTGCATGGTACACTTGTGTTACAGTGTGTGTAGAGTAACTTGGTTATGGGCCTTATGGATATGGGACTCCCACCTATCGGTTATATCGCCAAACATCCAATGCGACCAATTCATACTACATGATTTCTTCAGTGGTCAATGAAACCTGTTACTAATTAATTATCCACCGCCTTTGTATCCCCGGTAAGACATTGTAGTATTTTCTAATGGATTTGATGGCCCTTGGTTGCGGAATTGGAATAGACTTTTTTGCAACTTTGGAAATCAATAGTCTGTTGCGCATAGGTTGCAGTCCAGTCGAGGTCCCTAAATGATGCTGGACTTGTCTGGCTATTATTTGAAATCGGCTTGGAGTAGGCTTTTGTAGGTCAACTTGAGTTTTAAAGACTGACAAGGCCACATATGCGTACCTGTAATGTCACGTCATTGTCTTTTCTGGTTTTCTTTGTTTCCAATTAGCTGTGAACTGCAGTCCATGTGGAGAATCGCTTTTGCATACGTGGTGTTGTACCCTTTTGCAGCTGCACCATATTATTGCTACCATACTCCCACTTGCTGAATGTCTATGCTGATCTGATTGTGGTTTTAGGTGGCCAGCATGTTGACGAGAGGATGTTTAGAGTGGGAGATGTGATACGGGCTAGTTAGATATGTGAATGCCATGCATTGCTAGTTGTTGGTGTGTGAATACTCTCTTCTGTATTTGTGGTGGTTTTAGTGACAGTGTTGCCAAGAAGACCGAGTTTATAAAAATCATAGGCTACACATTTGCCTGGGATTGCCTCATAAGACAAGTGAATCGAACATGGTCACGTTTGGAAGGTTGAAGTTAGAACTTGGCTCGATTAGCTATTAAGGCTTGAGGATTCATAGAAAGCACGACCTTGGTAAAGAAAAGACAAGAAAAGCTTAATATTTAGGAGTCCGTTATTTTTTATTGTGAACTCAAGCAACCTTTATCCAGCTCCTCTTGGATCATTTACGGCCTTGGGAAGAATGCAATAGCTTGCTAATGGTGGTCTTGGTGTGGAGTATTAGTTGTGGCTGTAGGGTGGAGGCTCCAATTTGTGGCATTTCTGAATGCAGAAGTGGAGAGGAAAATGTGAAGATAACAACCTTTCCGATAAAGGGAAAATGGTTGAAGGCCTAAAGTGAGGGAACTTTTCTCTCAATTCATGTCTTTCTGTTTAGTGATTCCTTCTTCCAATCCCTAATCGTTTAAAATGAAATAATCAGGAATTCAGGACTTTTTCTCTTCTATATTCTATAGAAACGGGTACTCCTGCGGGTAACCAAGCTGAAGGCAAAATTTCGTACTTAAGACCAATTGTAGGACCATTGTGTCCGAGCCATTAGTCCCAAAAGGGAATCGATCAGTTAGCTATTCCCTACCTCTATTTGAATAATTGACAACAAATACAAAAGAAAAGGTATACAATCCTTGGCTGATCATCAGGGTGACCTTCCATGAGATTATAATTATCTATACCATACCGAGTTATTTGTAGTGTTATATTTGTTGCGTGCCAGGTAAAGATTTTGTTGTGAGTAGCATGTATCATAGTTTTATGTTTGCATGCTAATTGTAATCCAATAACCTTTGAACCGCCCAGTCTTGCTGGCCTTTAATTGTATAAGGTCCCACTGGTTTCGCATTCCCATTGTTTGGTTCTGGATGATCTAACTTAACAATGCTTCTTGGTTAATCTTTTCAGGTGGTTCTAGGAGGACCGTTCCTTCCACATATTGAGCATATTCTTCGTGACCAGGCATCCTCATTGTCTTCAACTGTACTATCTGCATGTGATCCTGGGAATAAAAGTGCTATAAGAGGGTTTAGCAAGTTATATGGTAAGCCTTGCCAATCCTGTGACATAGTGATTCAAATTGAGAAGGATTTTCAACTGGTACGCACTCGCGGCATTGGTTTTCTTTTGTTTTGTTTTTTGGTATTTGATATGTTTGGATATTATATGGACATGCACCTTCATCTTAAACTTATGCAGTTCATCGAGCTGTTTGATGTGAGACTCTCAATGCTTGGATCTCACCAACTTCAAAATGCTGCAACTGCCACTTGTGCATCTCTCTGCCTTCGTGATCAAGGTGCAGATCTTGTATATTTATATTCATTTTTTGTAATTCAAAGTTTCCAAGTACAGTAACTTAGTTTCCATCATGAATTCACCTCTTAAGAAAGATCTTTACTGTTGTATGGCACTATGAGCCTTGCTCTCGATAGGCAAAATAACGAAGAACATTTGTAGTCCAACCACAAGGGCTGGAAAATGCATCCTTGGTTGAATTAATTTCTAAAACTTTTTCTTGGCACTTTCCTGGGAGTTTCAGGTTTGAAAGTTTCAGATGGATCCATTCGCTCCGGTTTGGAGCACACATGTTTGCTTGGGAGAAGTCAGTTTTTAACATCTGAGGAAGCTGAGGCACTAGGACTGCATGGAGCCACTATATTGCTTGATGGAGGTTTGATGTCCAATTCCTTAATTTTTGCTAGTGCTTTATTATAAGCTGGACCTGTATAATCTGTATCTTGTGCTTGTCCACTAAGTATCCTCATTTGTCGATGTTCAACATTTATGTACGATTTCTTAGTACTAACTACTCTATTATCTTTGTCTTCCAGCACATACCAAGGAATCTGCGAGAGCTTTGGCAGATACAATTGAGATGACGTTTCCAAAGGCAAAATTGGTTCTTGTGGTTGCAATGGCAAGTGACAAAGATCATTCAGGCTTTGCCAGAGAACTACTTTCAGGTATGGCCCCCTTTTTGGCCTTCTCTGTGTTTGGTGTGATCATTTGTTTTGGTTGGGGATACGATAAAAGGGAAACACAATGATTTGGTAGAGCCTACTTTATCTATATGTCGCACCTTTGCAACCATGATGCTCTTTTAGATGATTAATACTCCCGTCGTTCAGAATTGCTGGTCCATGTTGCCATTTGGGATGTACTTAAAAGTCTTGGTCTGTATTTGGATCAAGTATTTGAGTAAGAAAAGGAAATATCCTTCAACTTTTCTATTTCCTTTAATACTTTTCCCTTGCCCGAATTCTTGCTTCAGATAAAACTCTAGTCTTATTTCGAAGTCAAAGCTTAAAGTTCTTTGATGGCTCACACTTGCAAGGGCTTTTTTCTTGCGTTCTTTTTTCCAAAAATAGGTCTAACTTTTGTTTTACCTCATTCCTTCAGCTAGAAAACTGGAGGCTGTATTTCTGACAGAAGTCGACATTGCTGGAGACAAGTCCCGAATGACTTCCGCATCTGTATTAAAAGATTGTTGGATCCAAGCTTCCAAAGAGGGAGGTGTTGATATTGTTGACAATGGTGTGGAAGACTTCCGTAGCTCATTGGATGATCAATCAGTTCACTCCGTAGTCAAACCAGAATGCAAAACTATATTAGCAACCGAGAGATCGTTAATGACCTCCATGAGGGTTGGAAATCAGATTCTCCAAGCAAGAATGGGGGATCAACCAGGTATTATTGTAGTTACTGGATCTTTGCACATTGTCTCATCAGTTTTACGTTTCATTCAACAATAAATTGAGTTCTTAAATCTGCTTTCCTCCATTTTGTTTTCCTCTTTTTTTGGCATAGGATTCTGAGTAAAAATTCATTGTGGATGGAATTTTGGAAGTGCAACTAGAAAGCTCTTGCTAGTTTATTTCCAAGTGTGGGGAAAGCAATTGAAACATGGCCACCATATTTATAATGTTCAGACCTTGACTTTGTGTGGCCCTTGCTGTTTGATGATTGATCGACTAGTTTTTTTTTTTTTTAAACAATCAAAATCAACTTGTGAGTTGCAAGGGATATAATCTGGTATAAGGGGTTGTCTTTCAAAACCAGTACTTCCCACCTCGATAAGTCATGGTACTAGCACAAAAAGATACTCCCCAACAAGGTTCCCAGGCGTTCAAAAAAAAAAAAAAAAAACTAGGCTCCCGCACATAGTAGCATTTTGAAAAGATAGTACATGTATACTTTTTTGATGGTGAGATCAATTTTCGTGATTAAAATTTGCAGGAAGTTAAAGACTACTCAAAACTCATGATGTCTTCATGGCCATATGGATGCAAATTTGGATAAAGACGTACTCAAAGCTATCTATTTTGAGTAGATTTTATGTGCATCATATGTTTTGAATACATCTGTGTTTGGACATGGTTGTCGTCAACACTATTAGGACATAAATGAACAGAGCAGTTAGAACAGTTCAGTGGGCCTGTATGGGAGTTGGACAATGCGCCATTGTAAAGCCCTGATTGTTGTTCCCAGACCAGTCCATTGGGTTTCAATTCGTTGACACCATTCCATGCTTGTGTCGGAGTCGCGTGCGTGTCTGAATCCTTTGAGAGATTACTTTCTATCCATAAAAAGAAAGAAAGAAAAGGAAGCTCTAAATTTTCATCTTCCCATTCTTTCTGGGCATACAACTGTACCCTCCTGTCGAAATTTCTTTGTATTACGTTCATGATCTTATATTCTGGATTAAAAGATCCGCACACCCGACAACATGAACCCCTTTCAGTCTTGCTTGACGCGTGAATCTTGCAATCGAGCTCTGTTCTACTTGTATACTTGAGGGTAACTTCTTGATCTAATTTTTTCACCAAAAGTGCAACATACACAACAATACTAAACACAATCTTTCACATATATGTAGGGCCCGTTCACACATATATGTTAGAGGTTGCATTTGGTGTGTGTACATGTGTGGGGCTCACATGTATGTAAGAGATTGTATTTGGATTGTTGTGTTCATAGCATTTTTGTTTTTTTGCAGCCAGAAATCCCTTCAAGAAAGGGGAAATGACGGTTCATAGACGTGTTTTGATAATTAATATCCGTCAAAAATATGCTGAGAACATTTGTTAATACTGAAAATATCCTTAACAGATATTAATTACCAAAACACATTTTTGACCTTCATTTTACCTCAAGAAAAATACCTTTAAGGTCAGTGTGACCCACCCTAAGGCCTAAAGGGACAAATACCTGCAATAATTTTCTCTTAATTGGGGGGGGGGGGGGGGGGGGGGCCACAATAGAAGAGGGCTTGCTACCACAATAAATTCATTGATCAGGGAAGAGGGCTGGCTGACATTGGTGGGCCAGTAGAATTCCGGCCAGAGGAATCCAGCAACAGCTCCCCAGAATACAGTCCGGAATTAGATTGATGGACTTTTGTACTTGTTGGTGCACTGCTAAGGAAACAGCACGACATGTCATTACAGTAGAAAAATGTCACCACCATTAATTAATCAAAAAGAGATTATAATATAGGCTCTACCAGCTCAATTGTACCTCGTCAGGATGTGTTTACTCCATTTAGGAGTACGTAACAGTAATAATTATGGCTAGCAACAACGTGCTGTGAGTTTTGGGACATGCGTGATTAATTTCATTGAAACGTATCGAAGAAATAGCTAGTTCAAAGTGGTTTAAGTATTTGGTTAGACTCCCAATCTAAGACTGTGACGAGATTTTCAAATTTTCAGGCTATACTTTGTGGATAGAAAATAGAAGGTTAGGAGAAAATGTTCGGAGAAGTCAATCGATATATAAGTTCCAGTATTGTTCTCTTCCATTTTTCGAAAATTGCTATATAAATCACCCTTTGAATTACATTTCAAAACACACGTGAGATGTGGTGAGATGCGATTTACGTTGGTTGTCTATATACACATAATTTTTTCACCAACGTAAAGCAAATCACAGGCATACATTAATAAACCATGATCACTAGTATATACGTACGTATCTCTCACTTAAAGTCACAATCACCATTCCAGAAAATTGAAACATAATATATGTTAGAATCTGTTACTCATTTCGATCTTATTCTGGCTTATTTAGTTAACCATTTCATATTCGTATTGGAAGTCACCTATTTATTTATTTTGTCCATACAACAAGACAATTCTGGGAAGCAATTTATTATAGGAAACAAAGAAGGGGCCGACAATTACCAGCATCGTTTCATTGTAGAGTAGCTTTAATCAGCCAATCACTATGCCGTGCTTCTTCACAAACTATGTTTTTTCTAGGCTTAGGCTCTGTTCTGTTGAGATTTTTATTTTTTAAGTACTTATTTTTCGCTTTACGAGACAGCTCATTCTCTCACGATACATCACATTTAATTAAAAAAATAAGTTAGTGGAACACCCTTATTGCCTTTGCCTAATTAAAAATGGCGTACATTTCTTGAACATTAATACGCCATTGGCTGCTCTCTCTCTCTCTCTCTCTCTCTCTCTCTCTCTCTGTATGTGAATAAAAAAATGTACTCGATTACTTTGTCCATATATACATGTTTAAGAAATTGTGTAACATGACAAATTGACAAGTATATCCTCCGGCCCTAGCTCCCTCAATGTTGGCTCAATTTTTCTACTATTTTCTGCTGTAGCTAGACACATAGGATAGGATATTCGCTTTGCTGAACAAAAGAACAAAATTTCGTGACATTATGCATGTATTCGTCCTCTTGTTTTGTATTGATAGGACATGACAACTCTCTTTAAAACCAAAAAGGAGAAAATTCCATTTGGTTCAAAACTTCAAACTGAAGGGTGCCCTGCCTGCATGTGCAACTGAAGTTCAATATTTATAACGGCAAATAGAAATGGACAGACTGGTCACTACATGTGCAGCTCCCAAAGGAATGGTATTCATAACAAAATTTAGAGCCCCAATATCACCAAATCCTCAAGTTTGAGTTAAAAATTTGGCCAAATTAAAGTTTGATTTGATATTGAGAACTCCAATGTGTGAGAACCCACTTGGGAATAAAGTCCCACATCGGTGGGTAAGTGGAAGTTGAAGCAATATACTGTATAAGTTAAGGCCGGCCAGCTACTGTATAACTTGAAGTTAACTTTTGAGCCACGTGGTTTGGCGAATGGTTAGTAGGTCAGTTGGAGTGGGTCGTTACAGTTGATATCAGAGCACAACCTTGGTTTACATGATGGAGGCCACCTCTAGAATCTGGTACGAGCACACTGATTGTGCTGTGCAGACTAAAGTGCCACACAATGAATACCAGGGGAAGGTTGCTGGGCCAATACAACGAGAACCTTGTAGCCAAGGTCCGAGATTGTGAGAACCCATTTGGGAATAAAGTCCCACATCGATTGGTGGGTAAGTGGAAGTTGAAGCAATATATAAGTTAAGGACGACCAACTACTATATAACTTGAGATTAACCTTTTGAGTAACGTGGTTAGGTGAATGATTAGTAGATTAATTGGATCGGGTCATTACACAATGACTATCATTAAGTGTTTCATCAATTCATTTCTAAAAATTCCTGCCTTTGTCCTAAATGGATGCCTAGAAAAGAAATTTGAATTTGATGAAACTTTTTATAATTAAAGAGTTGGAGATGGCCTTCATAATTGATGAGATTTTAGTTACTTTCATCTGTTCAAATGTTACTCAATGGAAAAAAGAAATCTTGCAAACCTACCCCATTTAATTAGTACGTAGAACTTAAAAATTCTGTTTCCTTTGGCTTGATTTGGTGTATCATAATTAGTATGGAGAAAGAATAGTCTTGTAAATTTCTCATAATAAGAACACACAATTGCATCTCTATAAAAAAAAGACTATGAAATTTATTTTCTTATCTAATAATCTACAAAATGTTTTTCAACCAACTGGAGCTAGCTCAATTGGCCATGACTCTTGTATCTCACTTATAGGTCAGTAGTTTAAATCTCCTCACTTGTGTGCCCTTAGAGCATCCACAGTGGAATAATCAAAAGTGGTCACATCATCTTTTGGTTATCCATTTAAGAGGTCGCTAAGGTTAGCAATGTAGATGTCCACAGTGGTATAATCAAAATTGAATAATCAAAACTTGCTACATTAGCTTTTCAACCTATAAAAATCTAAAAATTGTCACCATATAAAACAATTTAAAAAAAAATAGTTTTCAAACTAATAATAATAGGTTATTAGAAATAGAAAATAATTTTTTGAAAACTTTTGAAAAAAACACTTTTCGGAAAAAAATTTAAAAAACAGTTTTTGAAAAAAAAAAAGAGTTTTTTATTGTTTTTGTTAGAAAAACAAAAACTTCTTTTAAAGATAAGAGAGAGAAGGTTTGGTTATTGGTAAATGGCTGCTGGTTTTAATTATTCAAGGACTAAAATTTGATAAGTTACTAAGAGATTGTTAAGTTTGGTTATGCCACTGTGAGCATTTTGAGAAAACATTGCTAACTTTAACAACTCTATGGTTTTGGTTATTTCACTATGGATGCTCTTAGAGGAGCTTTTCCATTCTTTCTGTTGAAAAATGTATGCATTATAATTTGTGAAAATTTATATGCATCTCTATTAATTATTTTGATGATTAATTCAATGATATTTTTATTCGGCAAATACAAAATTATCGAAAAGTCGATTCCCGAATTAAATATTTTCGTGACCTTGAAATATAGCATAAAGTCTCTTGGATTCATGATTTATATTTACAAAGACTTTATTGAGCTCAATACATGCTTTAACGGTTTATTTAGATGAAATTGTGAGCCACAGGTTGACGAACCGGCTGACAAGCCGGCTGTCTGAACAGAAAGCTGTGACAACCGGACGACCACCCGGATGACCACTCTATCAAACGGCTAGTTTCCAACGGCTAGTTTCAAACGGCTAGTTTCCAACGGCTAGTTTTCAACGGCTAGTTTCAAACGGCTAGTTTCAAACGGCTAGTTTCCAACGGCTAGTTTCAAACGGCTAGTTTCCAACGGCTAGTTCCAACGGCTAGTTTCAAACGGCTAGTTTCCAACGGCTAGTTTCCAACGGCTAGTTTCAAACGGCTAGTTTCCAACGGCTAGTTTCAAACGGCTAGTTTCCAACGGCTAGTTCCAACGGCTAGGAAGCATATGGATGGCTATATAAGGCATCAAGAACTCATTAATGAGTACATACACAAGCTACAACATTCCATATTATTGCAAGAGCAAATTCTCAAAAGATCAAAGCCAAAAATTCTCATTGTTCTTCCACTTTCATATTATTCTTGAGAGAAAATTTGTACAAGTCGTGAGCGATAATTTTCATACCTTCTTCACATACTTGTAATTCCTAAGTGAGTGTTTGAGTCAAACACTTGAAAGCTTAGAAGACCAAATTCGGGTTGGAATTTGGGTGTTATTGTTTTTGAGAAGTTTTCGGAGAAAATTCTTGCGGTTGTGCTAGCTCCTCGGGAAAGCTAGAGGCATTCGGTTCTTGTAAGCACCCGCAAGACTTACAAGTTGTAATCTTTTAAAGATTAGTCTAACCTTCAAGTAATTGCTTGAGGAGAAGTGGAGTAGGGCCGGACCGTGGACAAATCCGGACCGAACCACTATAAACGGGTTCTATCTCTCTATCTCTCTATTTTGATTGCATACTTATTGTTTGCATATATTGTTAGAGATAAATTTTTATTGGTAATTATTACTAGCAATCCTATTCACCCCCCCTCTAGGTTGCATAATTTGGGTAACAATTGGTATCAGAGCCTCGGCTCTTGTTTGTAGATTTAACCATCTAAGAGTTAAGATCCATGGCAACCACTAGTAATGTTTCTTGTATCGAAGGTCAATCGTCCAATAGACCTCCCTTGTTCACCGGAGAAAATTACTCTCATTGGAAAAATAGAATGATGATCTTTATTCAATCCACGGATTATGATCTATGGAAAATTATCAAAAATGGTCCCATTATTCCTACTAAGAAAGTTGGAGAAAAGACTATGCCTAAACTAGATTATGAGTGGAGTCATTTGGAAAAGGCTTCAATAGAAAAGAACTATAGAGCTATGAACCTTCTTTTTTGTGCTATTACTCCCAATGAATATGATTGTGTTTCCGCATGTGAATCGGCTAAAGAAATATGGGATAAGTTAGAAATGTCACATGAAGGAGATAGTCAAGTTAAGGAGTCCAAAATTGATATTCTTGTGCATAGCTATGAGCTCTTCAAAATGAAACCGGATGAATCTATATCTCAAATGTTTGCTAGATTTGCTAGTATTACTAACGGTTTAAAAGCTCTTGGAAAGATTTACAGTCAATCCGAAATGACAAGGAAGGTGCTCCGTTCCATGCCAACCAATTGGGACACTACCACCTCCATCATCCTACAATCCAAAGATTTCTCAACATACACGATGGACAAGCTCATGGGATCTCTCATGACGGAGGAAATGCATCACAACCTCAAGGGTGAAAAAGAGAAGAAAGTTAAGGATCTTGCCTTCAAAAGTACAACAAGCAAATCAAAAAGCAAGGAGGATTCAAGCAACGAAAGTGAGGATGATGAAATGGCGCTCATCACAAAAACGTTCAAGAAACTCCTCAAAAATAGAGCATCTCACAAAGGCAGAGGATTTTCAAGAAAAGATGGAGGCAAAGAAGAAAATAGTAAAAAGGATCCAATCATTTGCTACGAGTGCAAGAAGCCCGGCCACATCAAAAGTGAATGTCCATATGCAAAAAAATATTCAAAGAAGGACAAAAAGAGAGCTATGATGGCCGCATGGGACAATAGTGACGATAGTAGCTCCGATGAGGACGATGAGCAACAAGAGGTCGCTAACTTGTGTTTCATGGCCATCGAAGAAAACGAGGTAGATCTCGACTCATCCTATTCCTTTGATGAATTAATTATTGCCTATAAAGAGTTGAAAGTAGAATTTGAAAAGATTGTTTCTAAAAACAAATTTCTTAAAAAGGTTGCTAAAGATCTTTCACTAGAAATAGATGATTTAATTGAAGAGAAAGATATTTTGGAGGAAGAAAATGAAAGTTTAAGAACCTCTTTGGAAAAAGAAAAAGAGTATTTGAAGGATACTTCCAAAAACGAATCTTTAGAAAAACAAATTGATGATTTAACTAATTCTCTTTCAAAACTCACTAATGGAAAAGAAAGTTTAGACATTCTTCTTGGAAAACAAATGGTTTCTTTTCACAAGGCCGGAATTGGTTATAATCCCACTCAACACAAAAATCTTTTTGAAAAAGATGTTCCTCCTTCTAGCCATTCTAAATTGACATGTCATTATTGTGGTAAAATTGGTCATATTTCTCCTACATGTCCTATGAAAGGATACTCATCTTCTAATGCAAAAAAGGTTTGGGTTCCTAAGAACCGTATCAATGCTAACCTTCAAGGACCCAAGATGATTTGGGTACCAAAAGTCAAGAATTGATGTGCTATTGTAGGTATGCTTCAAAAGTTCTCTCAAGGAAGGAAGTTGGTACCTTGATAGTGGATGTTCAAGACACATGACCGGTGACAAGAGGGCTTTCAATTCTCTTTCGCCTAAAGATGGTGGACATGTCACATTTGGAGACAACAACAAAGGCAAAATCATAGGAATCGGTGATATAGGTAATTCTCCTATTATTGAAGATGTTTTACTTGTTAGTGGTTTAAAACACAATCTTCTTAGCATAAGTCAATTATGTGATAGAGGAAATCGTGTTATCTTTGAAAAATCCAAATGTATCATTGAAAATGTCAAAAGCAACAAGACACTCTTCGTTGGACAAAGACTTGAAAATGTATATGTTTTTAATCTCAATGATTTAAGTAATTATGATATAAAATGTTTTTCCGCTTTGAGTGAAAATAGTTGGCTTTGGCATAGGCGCCTAGGACATGCAAGTATGGATGCTATTTCAAAACTCTCTAGAAAAAATTTGGTAAAAGGTCTTCCTAAAATCAAATTTGAAAAAGATAGACTTTGTGGTCCTTGCCAACAAGGAAAACAAACCAAGGCTTCTTTTAAGTCCAAAAATGTTGTTTCAACTACTAGACCTTTGCAATTACTTCATATGGATTTGTTTGGACCAACTCGCTCTCCAAGTCTTTGTGGAAACTATTATTGTCTTGTTGTTGTTGATGATTTCTCTAGATATACATGGGTGATGTTCCTAACTCATAAGAATGATGCTTATCCTAATTTCACTAAACTTTGTAGAAGAGTTCAAAATGAAAAAGGCTTTGTTATTTCTAACATTCGTACGGATCATGGAAAAGAACTTGACAATTCTTTATATGAAAAGTTTTGTGATGAACATGGTATTGGTCATAACTTTTCCGTACCTCGTACTCCTCAACAAAATGGAGTAGTAGAGAGAAAAAATCGTACTCTGGAAGAAATGGCCCGCACTATGCTTTGTGAAAACTCTTTGCCAAAATATTTTTGGGCGGAAGCCGTTAATACCTCATGCTATATTTTGAATCGAGTTTTAATTAGGCCTATCCTTAAGAAAACTCCTTATGAGCTTTGGAATGGTAGAATACCCAACATTAATTACTTTCATGCCTTCGGTTGTAAATGTTATGTATTAAACAATGGAAAAGATAACTTGGGTAAATTTGATTCAAAATCGGATGAAGGCATCTTTATTGGTTACTCTCTTACTAGCAAAGCATATAGAATTTATAATAAGCGCACTAATCTTGTTGAAGAATCTATTCACGTTTCCTTTGATGAATCTAATCCTTGTGCTACTAAGGATGTTGTTGATAATGATGACTTAGAGATTACACATAAGATTCATGACTTGACAATTCAAGAAAAAGTTGATGGTGATACTCAAGTAGAAAGCTCTCAAATCAAAGAAGATGAAGTTATTAATCAACCTCAAGATGCCATGGGAGACAACCAAGATCTTTCCAAGGATTGGAGATTCGTGCAAAACCATCCAAAGGACTTGATTCTTGGAGAAGTTTCGAAAGGGGTAACCACTCGCTCGTCTCATAGAAATTTTTGTGAAAATCAAGCTTTTGTTTCTCAAATTGAGCCTAAAAACTTTCCGGAAGCTCAAGATGATGAAAATTGGATTTTGGCCATGCAAGATGAGTTAAATCAATTTGAAAGGAATAAAGTTTGGGCATTAGTACCTAAGCCTCTTGATCACACTATTATAGGTACTAAATGGGTTTTTCGTAACAAGCTAGATGAATCCGGAAATATTGTTAGGAATAAAGCTAGACTTGTTGCTCAAGGTTATAATCAAGAAGAAGGTATTGATTTTGAAGAAACTTTTGCACCGGTAGCTAGATTAGAGGCTATTCGCATATTACTTGCCTTTGCATCTTTCAAAAATTTCAAGCTTTATTAAATGGATGTGAAAAGTGCATTTTTGAATGGGTTCATAAATGAGGAAGTTTATGTCAAACAACCTCCCGGCTTTGAAGATCATGTATACCCCGATCATGTTTTTAAACTCTCAAAAGCTCTATATGGTTTGAAGCAAGCACCACGTGCATGGTATGATAGACTTAGTTCATTCTTGCTTGACAATGGCTTTACTCGTGGAAAAATTGATACTACTCTTTTCATTAAAGCCAAAGGTAAAGATATGCTCATTATTCAAATATATGTTGATGATATTGTCTTTGGTGCCACTAATGATAATATGTGCAAAGAGTTTGCTAAGTGTATGCAAGGTGAATTTGAAATGAGTATGATGGGGGAGCTTAACTTCTTCCTCGGACTTCAAATCAAGCAAACTAATGAGGGGATCCTAATCAACCAAGCCAAGTATGCGAAAGAACTTATTAAGAAGTTTGGCATGGAAGGATCAAAGCCAATGAGCACACCAATGAGCACATCAACTAAGCTAGACAAAGATGAGAATGGTAAGGCCGTCAATGAAAAGATGTATCGAGGTATGATCGGCTCATTACTTTATCTCACTGCAAGTAGACCGGATATAATGTTTAGTGTTTGCATGTGTGCTAGATTTCAATCATGTCCTAAAGAATCGCATTTAAAAGCTATTAAACGTATCTTTAAATATGTTGGCGGTTCTCATGACTTAGGATTGTTTTATCCACGTGGAGTTGCATTTGATTTAATTGGTTATTCGGATGCGGATTTTGGAGGTTTCAAAGTTGATCGTAAAAGTATAAGTGGGACTTGCCAATTTCTAGGGCACTCTCTAGTGTCTTGGCATAGCAAGAAACAAAATTCCGTAGCTCTATCTACCGCCGAGGCGGAATATGTAGCGGCCGGAAGTTGTTGTGCCCAAATATTGTGGATCAAACAACAAATGGAGGATTTTAATTTGCAATATGATCATATTCCTATTAAATGTGATAATACTAGTGCAATTAGCTTAACCAAGAATCCAATTCAACATTCTCGAACAAAACATATTGAGATTAGACATCATTTTATAAGAGATCATGTTCAAAAAGGGGATATTGAACTTAACTTTATTAGTACCGACAAGCAATTGGCGGACATTTTCACAAAACCCCTTGGTGAAGAACAATTTTGTTTCATTCGACGAGAACTCGGCATGTCTAATCATTTATGAAAAAGTTGTGTTCTTGATGTCAAAAGTTTTTTTTTATTCAATGTTGAGTTGATTGAATTCGTAAATATCATACTTGATGGAGAGTACAAATGATCTTGATAAAGAAATCACCCTCCAAACATTTTATCATATGATTCATTTTCCTGTGTTTGGTATGCAGAAAAACAGTTTTATGGTCTTTAATGCTACTCCTCTTAAACGTTTTCTGGACTTAACCTGCATTTGTCAGTGTAGAGACCCGTATTTTATTTCCATAATTCTTTATGTTTTATTAAGGCATGAGTTGTGATATAAAATGGAGAATGAGTTCGGATGTCGAATGTGCTAGAATTTAGAAGTTCGGGATGCAAGTGTAATATGCATGGGTGTTTAAGTGAAGGTGTGTGTAGGGGATAATTCTCCCCCACATATATTTCTTTTCTTTTCCGGGCAGACACACACACGTTTCTCTCTCTCTACTCCCTCGACCGACTCTCTCTCTTTCTCACCTCTCCTCCAAACTTCTCTCTTCGATTTCATCGCCTTAGAATGAGATTTCGGAAAAATCCCAAGTACTAAAGTTGTTCTACGCAACGAGATCTTCCTATTGATCGAAGAAGAATCATGATCGGAGCACTTTGAGGTTTCCTCCATGTTCGGGCTTGCTTCTAACCCTCGAGGTAGGGATCTCCTACCTTCTTTACATGTTTAAGTGTTGGTTAGATGTACAAGAATCAAGTTTGATCATTTATTTTGAGTCTTGAACAAATCTGTTATATGCTGATAATTTCGTGGGTTTTGGAAATCTGTCTTTTGGGAGCCCTCTGCTAGAAATCACTGGCATTTGTCATGATTAAGACCTCAAGGGGCGGGTCAGGGTCGTGACAGTCAGTCGGATGTCCAAGCGGATGTCCAACCGGACAACCGTGAGGATTGAGACTTATTCAAGCTTTTGCGTTGCTAACTCTGATTTATTAAGTCTGTTACACTTAGTTTGTATGAACTTCATGGCTTAGTGCTTAAATTGTCTCTTATATACTTCGCCGATATGAATTTCTTGTTTCTAAGCTTGCAGGGATAATCATTCTCGGTAATACCCCTCGCATTCTTTAAAAAGCTCTCTTTTAGGGGGAGCATGTATTAAGGGGACACAACAATAAACACCCGAACACAATTTTCTTCCCCTATTCTTGTTCTATTCGGCGCCACCCCTATCTCTATCTCTTTCGGCGCCGCATCTCTACCACATCTCTACCGCATCCCCTATCCTATCTCTATCTCTTCATCTATCTCTCTTTCGGCGCAGCATTTCAAACAATTCGGCGCAGCATTTCAAACAATTCGGCGCAGCATTTTCAAACAATTCGGCGCAGCATTCCAAACACTTCTCTCATACTCTATAAATTCCACAACACTCTCTCTATCTCCTCATCTATCTATCTCTCCTTCTTTCTCGGCCTAAAACTCTCCAAATCTCTATCCTTCAAAATCGAGCAATGGCAAACATACCGCAAGGATTACCGATTGAGTTTTACGAAAGAGATGCCGAACGAGCAGAGTTCAGGTTGTTTATCCAAACCATTTGGATGCAACTCTTTATCTTCATTCTGCTGTGTGCGTTACTTACCATGAGAATACCACCATGGTTCGGATGGAATGTAAATGTGGATACTCTGTGGTATTGGATTGGCATTATAGCTGCCGTTGTAGCAGCCATTATTCGAGAATACGAAAATCAAGGACGCCAAGCTCTCAATGAACGAAGATAGAGAGCTACAGGGCAAGAGCGGCATGGTGCTGGAACCATGGCCCTATTGTTTTTCTCTTTTTAGTTTTTTTTTTTATGATGTCACAGGGGGAGAAAAAGCCAAGTTTTAATTGATCTATCTTGCCATTTTGGGCAAATTTAAAAAATTGCTTGCTATGATCTGATGATTATTGCTATTACTCGTTGATCATAGATAACTGCTTTGGTGCATGTATTAAGGGGGAGATTGGCATAACTCCTACTTGAATAAAAACTATCATTTTGTGTCATCATCAAAAAGGGGGAGATTGTTGAAAAATGTATGCATTATAATTTGTGAAAATTTATATGCATCTCTATTAATTATTTTGATGATTAATTCAATGATATTTTTATTCGGCAAATACAAAATTATCGAAAAGTCGATTCCCGAATTAAATATTTTCGTGACCTTGAAATATAGCATAAAGTCTCTTGGATTCATGATTTATATTTACAAAGACTTTATTGAGCTCAATACATGCTTTAACGGTTTATTTAGATGAAATTGTGAGCCACAGGTTGACGAACCGGCTGACAAGCCGGCTGTCTGAACAGAAAGCTGTGACAACCGGACGACCACCCGGATGACCACTCTATCAAACGGCTAGTTTCCAACGGCTAGTTTCAAACGGCTAGTTTCCAACGGCTAGTTTTCAACGGCTAGTTTCAAACGGCTAGTTTCCAACGGCTAGTTTCAAACGGCTAGTTTCCAACGGCTAGTTCCAACGGCTAGTTTCAAACGGCTAGTTTCCAACGGCTAGTTTCAAACGGCTAGTTTCCAACGGCTAGTTTCAAACGGCTAGTTTCCAACGGCTAGTTCCAACGGCTAGGAAGCATATGGATGGCTATATAAGGCATCAAGAACTCATTAATGAGTACATACACAAGCTACAACATTCCATATTATTGCAAGAGCAAATTCTCAAAAGATCAAAGCCAAAAATTCTCATTGTTCTTCCACTTTCATATTATTCTTGAGAGAAAATTTGTACAAGTCGTGAGCGATAATTTTCATACCTTCTTCACATACTTGTAATTCCTAAGTGAGTGTTTGAGTCAAACACTTGAAAGCTTAGAAGACCAAATTCGGGTTGGAATTTGGGTGTTATTGTTTTTGAGAAGTTTTCGGAGAAAATTCTTGCGGTTGTGCTAGCTCCTCGGGAAAGCTAGAGGCATTCGGTTCTTGTAAGCACCCGCAAGACTTACAAGTTGTAATCTTTTAAAGATTAGTCTAACCTTCAAGTAATTGCTTGAGGAGAAGTGGAGTAGGGCCGGACCGTGGACAAATCCGGACCGAACCACTATAAACGGGTTCTATCTCTCTATCTCTCTATTTTGATTGCATACTTATTGTTTGCATATATTGTTAGAGATAAATTTTTATTGGTAATTATTACTAGCAATCCTATTCACCCCCCCTCTAGGTTGCATAATTTGGGTAACACTTTCTTTGTTTCTTTTCCATGATGTACTTGTACTGATTGAGTTGTTTGGCTTGATTATTTCGTAAACTATTACAATTGATATAGTGCTTCAGGCTTGCAATTTGTAATTCGTATATGATACAAATGATCTTTTCTATCTCGACTGGGAAAAAAACTACAAAATGACTTATAGTTGTGTATCCCAAATATAAATGCATAGACAATATGTATAGGGCCGACAAAATTGAAGCCTCCCATGCAGGAGTTGGGCATGAGATTGTGATACAACTAGAGCAACATTTACTCGGTGGGTGCAGAGATAATTAAGACAGTATTTATACACATAAGTAGTGGGTAGTACTTCCCAATGTATGCATTGCATTGCACAACATGAAAATCAAATAAATATAGGGACGGATCAAAAAAAAAAAAGGGAAGGCAGAGCTAGAAAAGCAGGAATGGGAAGGGTTGTAATGAACCCAACGCACTACACCGTGTGGCTGATCCGACCGTCTATTTCGGTATGAACGTTTTGAATTTAATTCAAACTCTTACAAATCTTAATCGTCCATTAATCGGATGAAAGCCGAATCGACCGCACTACTACACGTGTAGTGCGGGTGCACTATATCACTCCGGGTCCAAGCAGGGGAGCTGCCTGCATGCACCAAATGCCACCCTCCAACAGTTAAATGGTACCCTCGGATGGCGACGTGATATCAAGAAATGGGGCCACGGGAATCTAATTGCTTTCGGAGTACAATAAAGGTTGTAGGGCCCACATCCGACAATGTGCCACCGTGATCCCCGATGATAAACCCCCGGATATCCAGCCGTGAGACGAGCTTACTTCCGGCGTGATACACGACGGAGATCAAGCGGGGGAAGGTGCTGGAACAATATACTACTATATACTACACTACCTTTTTTAGTACACTAAATGAAAGTATCGATATGGTGCGCTGTCGCCTTCTTTTTGAGGGAGTACTTCATTCGTTTCCATTCTTTTGTTCATTGTTCTATTCTAACCGGATAGAAAATTGATTATGAATTTTAATTGGTAATACTTTTTATATGCAATACGAATATTATTTGATAGATCTCAATGAACTCTTTTAAACAAAGTTTTCAAAATTACCCAAAACATTATAGATTGTGAGATATAATTAATTAAAAATGACACGAATATCTAAAAAGGACAAAAAAAAAAATTGGGACAGGGAGAATTTTTTTAAAATAACAATCCACACTTCACAATGACAATTCAACAAAAAGTTGCACGATGATAGACCAAAAAAAGAGGCCGCAGATCTTAAAACGGGCTACACGTAAGGGGATGTTAAGGAAACACATTCCCACATTGGAGTAACGAATGTGGTATCACTTCAAGGAATTAATGTTATAACCTCCCCACCTAATAACTTATGCTTTTGGGTTTGATACAAAATTTCCTCAATAGAAGATTCCACTACACTTATGTCTGGGCCGAAACTAAAGTCTCATCACGTGTAGATAGTGTTTAGCCAAATAAGGAGCTATAGAGACTCAAACCTCGCTTTGTCAATGAGGTCATGAGTTTCAACGATTAAACCAATCCAAGTTGGTGCTAGAAAAATATACTCCTATAGAGTTGTACTGTAATTATTTTACACTCAAACATTTCGTGCAGGATTTAAATGATGTTTCAGATTCGGAAATAAATGAAGTTTTTGGGAAGGGCCCAGCATATTGATTTTCTTCCATGTTTTAAAATTTGTCCCACTATGGGCACCATTAATATTTTGTACAGGCTACATTTGCAGTGGCAGATTTATGGTATTGAGCAAACAGAACTTTCTTGAGAAAAATTAAATACTAGGATTTACTGGGATTACTACAGAGGCAGGCCAAATAACCGATTTTAGTTGATATTTGGTGTTTCCGGTAGTAAAAAATTTGTAGATTTTTATTTGTGGTTGAGAAGTTATTTGGTGTTTCTCATAGTGAATAAGTTGTTGAGAAATGTCAAGTTATTTCCGGTAGGAAATAAGTTGTTGATGGATTTGTGAGTAAAGTTACTGTAGCAAATCTTTTTTTTTTTGTTGACAACTTGTTTGTTAGTGGAAATGAAATGATAAAATGCTAAAAAAAATTTGTTAATGGAAACGAGATGATAAAATGTATTAAGTTTTTAGTATTTTTTGTTAATGGAAACACCAGAATCTATTACTGACTTTGAATAATTTTTTTTACTGAAAAATAAGAACCTAAAAGCATTCAGTTAAAAGCTCTATAGGCCTTTAACAACTAATGAAATCCTAAGTAAACAATATCATTGGTACATTCAACTTACACTTGGTGAGATGGTTTGCTCATGTTTCTCCTCCGTGAAGACTAAGATTCGAGTCCCACGAGGGGCGGAGTTCGGAGTTTCAGGGCTATAGATAGCCTTTGAGCCCACTCCTTGACTAACTTCCAACTAATTCCGGCTAACATTAAATATGGCAAAAAAAGAAAAAACTCACAAATCAGGTTATGTCGTTTGAGTACTTTCAACTTTACAAAAGACGTGCCTTAAGAATTTCAAAACATTAAAGGGCACTAGTACTATTGTCTAGGGATTATATAGAACTATTTTTGAAAAATTAGGGGTAACTTTGATAATTATTAAAAGGCCAGGAGGCCATGTGCCCAACGTAGCCCTATTGTAAATCCGGCCCTGCTTCAAATGCAAACCAAATCATCCGCAACTATCAATTTGCTTCAAATTCGGCACCAGCTAGCAAAAAAGGTTTCTAATTGCTTTCATTTCATAAATTTTTGGAGGTTTATTAGACCATGAGAGCTCCATAATTTATCATATGCTAATACACATTTGACACCATAAATAGTTGGAGATGAGAAAAAAAAATTCGGGCATCAAATTTGGAGATGTCGATGTTGAAAAAAATTAGAGAAATCAAATTCCCACATAAGTTATACGGAGTAAAATTTTTTGACATCGTCACATTTAATACAAAGAGTGGGACGAAGTTTGGAATGCTCTTACATGGGCAATACTAAAAACATTACTATCAAATACAGCTCCGGACTCATTTGGACCGGAGTCGTCCGATACACACGACGATCTTCACACGCATCAACGGCTCCGGACACAATTATACTGGTCTGAGTAAAATTATAAAATAGAGTTTTTTAGGATTTTTGTCTTTATAGTGGGTGGAGGAGGTTGGGTAATATAAAAGCTGCCCAGAATGATAGTGACTATGGAGGGGAAATTGCCTGATGATCGCTACTTTGCCTTTGTTGGTTTCAAAAGAAAATATGTATGATGTGACAATATATACGATCGTATCTGTGTATGAAGGCTGCCCTAACCAAAAACATTCTACGCGATTCCATGCATATCATATCATTTTCGTGACGGCCTTAACATGGGATTTTAGATTCACATGATCTTGAGAGAGAGAGAGAGAGAGAGAGAGAGAGAGAGAGAGAGAGGGTGGGTGGTTGAGAAGGGGTAAATGTGAAAGGTGATGGATGATAGCAAAAAACTTGGACTCATTAGGTTTGTGATAAATACGAAAGTCCTCTCTCTGATCTCTTTTGCTATACACAACGAAATTGCACTCCCCCATACTCAGCTGATGCAATTACTCTCTCTCTCTCTCTCTCTCTCTCTCCAGCCTAAGCTCTGCAACCACTACACACATACAAGTATACAACACAGTCATGCCAATGAAGATTTTTAGAGAGAGAGAGAGAGAGAGAGAGAGAGAGAGAGAGAGAGAGAAAGACATTGATCTAGTAGGAGTGCTTCAAGTTAGTATTCCAAAATTGAATTAAAAAAAGGGGGGAGTAATGAAATTAATCATATGGGGGGCACGGAGATGCCGTGTCTGCACATTGAAAGCCCCTCAGTTTCAAAAACAGACAAGTTGCAGACTTTTTCCAGTACTCCCATCGTCATCTCCTTCGTCTCTCATTAACTTCTCCCTCTCCCTCTCCCTCTCGATTTTCTCTTTCTCTCTCTCTCTCTCTCTCTCTCTCTCTCTCTCTCTCTCTCTCTCTCTCTCTCTCTCTCTCTCTCTCTCGTCCCTCAACGTAAATATGTAAACATGCTCACGTACGTACGTAAGCAATATACACAATCCAAATAGTACTTCTCTCTCATAGAATTTGTCGTGTTTCATGCTGGTTTTCCTAACTCAAACGATGGGGACGTTAATTTTCCGTACTTCATAAGACTTTACGCAACAATGCAGCCACACTTAAGCTCATTACCTACCAAAATGACAACAGTTGGAAAACAAAAAGCTATACACCCTATGAAATGTTCCATTGAAGATTTTTACACGGTTCGATTAAGCCCTAAATTTCTAAAGCAGGGGAATATCTCACATATTTGGGATATTTATTAACTTATCCTTATTTTTGCAATATTTGTGGAATGACTCTTCTGTTTACGAGTCTATCAAATCAAACCAATCACTGATACTCTCCGACTTGACTTGAATTTATAAACAAACTATAAAAGATGATTGAACTTGCCTTATACTTTGCTTGAATTAATGAATCTAAACGAGTCAAAAGTCGAGCCAAGATTGAACCCAGCTCATGCTTAATTAAGATGTTGAATTTGAAATAACTTGGAGACTAAACCTCGTAAACTTGGTCTTTTAGTTATACGATTTCGGCACAAAACCATTTATTCGTTTCTCCACCATTTTTTATGCAAGTCAAAGCCGATTCTCTTATATATATACTCCATCTGTTCCAAATAAGAGTCCCTTATTCCATTTTGAAATGTTCCAAAATGATTGTTCCTTTTCAAAAATAGAAGTTGAAATTTGATAAAATTTCAAAAGTGTCCCTCTGATTTGAATACAAATGGTGCAAAATAAGTAAAATATAAGGATAATGGTGGAAAGTAGGTGTAATAATTACATGTCCTCTAAAAACGTTGGAATTTCAAAGAGAGACTCTTATTTAGGAACGGAGGGAGTAATATCATGGCGATTCAGGATAGGGCCCCAACACGATCAGTGCTCTTCAGTAGGAATATAATTCAAGAGGGCCAAACAGTTTCCTGCCCTTTGTGTTTCTTGCATCTCGAAACTCCTGATCATCTTTTCTTGCATTGTATATTCTCTTGGAATATTTGGTCTCTAATTCTGGACTGGTGGCATGTTCCGTGGGTTTGTCCTAATTCGTTGGCAGATTTAGCTATATGGTGGTTTGACAGCGGGTTTAGGAATCTGGAGAAAAATATATGGAAAGTGTCTTTCTATGCCACTTTGTGGTTTTTGGGGCTAGCCCGAAATGACCTCGTCTTTAACAATGCAAATTTGAGTGTTGAGGTAGTAGGAGAATTGGTGAAAACTAGAGTCGCATTGTGGATGAAGACCAAGTTCGGAATCAAGATTTATTCGGTGGAGGAGTTTAAATTGTTTCTTGACGATATTCGTAAGCTCAAATTGTAGTTTTGGTTGAGGTGTAGTGGCTGTCTAACTTTTTGTTGGATGGGCTAGTCACTGTTTTCGTTTGTCTTGTTCTACCCTTGATGTACCCTTTCGAGTTTTTATAAAAAGTTTCGTTTGCCGAGAAAAAAAAAAAATCCTGTCCCCTTTTGTTTATCTATTTTTTGACTTTTCATTATACTAAATTGTTTATCCCTTTTGAAAAGACCTAGAAAAAAGTCCTCCAAAAAGTACAATGTGGTTCTTTTATTGATTTGAAGTGACAAGCAGAATTTGAATTGAAGGGCATTTGTGAAAATTTTAACTTTTAAAGCTTAATGATTATGTCATCTAAATAAGTTAGATACCGGAAATTGGACAAATAAAATAGGACGGAAGGAGTATTTGATTGAGTTCAAAGTGCAAACATTTTTTTTAAAAAGCAAAAAAGATTTTATTAATCTTTGAAAATAAATTACAAAGATTAAAGGGACCGAAGCAAAGGCATCAACGCAGAGAAAGGATCAACCACAAGAAGGCAAGACTTAACTCCGACAATCACATGCCGTGAGGACCCAAAAGGAAAAGAAGAGCAACCCGAAGCTCACAAGAAACCAACCAAGAAAAATCCCAAGAGGAAACACCCTAAAGCCCTGCAAAACCAAAAAAAAACACCCAAAGAAATGCCTAAGAATCAATCATCCTGCAGTAGCATAAACCTTGGTCGGCCTGTCATTATCTTCGGCTTCCATAGTCATAATCCACGAATAACTCCTCCTCATCACCCTCGTAATCAATGCCCATATGTAATTTTACACCACCATCTTGACTCTTGAGTTAATTAATCAATGGGTGCGTAAATACCAACTGTCAAGAATCTCCTTCGATCCTAATTATGTATATTAATTAAGGTTCCTTTATGGGTATAATTTTGGTACTCGTTGTTTACTGGCAAAAAATCATGAACTGAAATCTTTGCATTTTGAGAATGATGATGAAATCTATGCATTATGACATCAGATGAGTTAGACCTTCTGTGCCATGACTGAAACAAACAAACGTTTCTTCTCATTCTGCGCATGCAGTACAAGAAATTTTAAAGTTTTTAATTGCAAGAATGCAATTTAAGATAGTGTTTCACTGATCATTAAAGTTTCTGGCACTAGTATCAGTTCAATCTCTACAACAAAGCAGCCAATTGCAGGTGAGTTGTTTCCCAATTTAATTGCTTCACGTACGCCATCATTCTGATTCTTGTACAGTAGCTCTTTCGAATGTTTAAATTAAAGTGTCAAATTAGATAGTTTTAAGGTTAATTTAGATGTAACTAGTATGGGCAAGCATCCATGTTGATTATTTCTTCTCATCATCTATCTCCTTCTGTCACGCCCCGATCTCTCACTCACCCACATATATTAGAGTTGAGTACATCTAAAAATGATATAATCGATCGATTAAAGAAAAATAGGGGCGTGACACCTTCCCTTCATTAGTTCAGTTCATTTACTATAATAACGTATCCTCCCTCTTTTTGGAACAGATAAGAAAAATTGATTACTCTTTGAACCGATCAAAATCCTTGTTTAAAAGAATTAATTAAAATCTATCAAACAAGATTCTGATTGAATATAAAATAAAATATTATACATCAAATGATATAGACAATTTTTTGAGACATCTAAAAAAGGAAATAGACACAACATTTTGGAACGGAGGGAGTAGTTATAAAATAACATCTCAACCAATGACATAAATCCCGACTAGGTCGGCACCTTAGATGCCCACTCAGAAAAAAAAAAGAAAAAAAGGGATCAATATTAGGTTTTTATTTGGTCACCTGTTACGTACATTGGTTCCCTAGCTAATAACCCACTATTATGCAGTTAATTTTGGGTACATAAATTTCCCCTTGTTGCATGTGTAGTATTTTCCTTGAAACTATTGACCACACCTGTTCAGCAAATTAATTAATATGAGGGATCATTGCCTTATAACACGTATGTTGTGCATCCGTGCCTAATCTAAACTACTCATTTTATCCGTCTCCTTGAGCAAGTGACCCGTATCAAAATCCAGGTGGATTGAAGATCGATAGTTATGTGATTGGAGCACATTTTTAAAGCTTACAGTTTGCCTTTGAATCTTGTTTTTTCTTCAGGAAAAATATATCCTAGTTTACATGGTTACGGGCATAAAGTAAATTTAAATTTCTAAGACTGCGGCTTAATTGGCGAAACAAAGAAAATGAAGAATGAGATATACTTATTTACGTACAGAGCCGCTGTAAAACAGATCTTTATCTCTTGAGTGATCTCAGCCGTTTGTTTCGGCATTGGATGGCCCAGATTAAAAATAATCTTAATCTGAATCGTCCAGAACACTTTTAAACAGTTGAGATTGAACTCCGTAAACACTTGTTTACTTCTGCTATGTAAACAAGATTTTCTCAATGAAGAATTCAGGCTTTATCGCACAACTTGCTTGCTAATCCTCCCCAATTTAGTATGCATAAACAATCAATAAAAAAAATAAAAAGTGAATGTCCTTCCCTTTACCCAGTCTGATAACCGTGGATGAAATTATTACCGTTACCTGAACCTTGTACCCTGCAATACAATAGGATATAGATTTGGAAAGCTAGCTGCCAGTATCTCAAATTTGTCATTATTACTGCAAGTTTTTTTTGTGATGTCTCCTTAAATTAATTCCAAGGGAGAGGGAGGGCAATATGGGTAAAGAATCTACCCCCTTTCTCCCGTTCCTTTCCTCCCTATGCCCCCTTTTTATACACCCCCGCCTTCTCTCTCTCTCTCTCTCTCTCTCTCGAATAATCTGAACGTCAGTACTCGTTTTCTTTTGTTTTGATTTTTGCATTGGGTGGTCTGTTTCCACACCCCATGGGTTTCTGTGCTCCCATCGTCTCCCTGAATTCCATGTGATTTCCCTCCAGCCATCAACTTCATACATAACGGCAAGGACACCACTAGTCAGTCATACGGACACACACACACACACACACACACACACACACAGAGAGAGAGAGAGAGAGAGAGAGAGAGAGAGAGAGAGAGAGAGAGAGAGAGAGAGAGAGAGAGAGAGAGAGAGAGGCACCCATCAGAAAATTAAAGAAAGAGTAGGATTGTCATGATAGTTGGGTCACTTTCACTGTTTCACTCCTTTGAGGCATTTCTTTTACTAGTGTTTTCTTGATCTCCGCCACCTAACCCATCTTCATCACCATCTGGCTACTTTAGTTTCCTCTTTTAGTTTCTCCCCTGAGAGAGAGAGGACGAAATGGGTGTTAGCGACAGCTTATCTGATCACTTTTTTGAAGAGTCCGAACTGGAAGACATTTTTAGCATTCTTGAAAATCTAGAGCACGTGGAAGAGTTTCCGCCGTTGGATCCCGAAAATGGAATGGGTTCGAAGGAGAGCAGGACCGGAGGAGGGTTAGTTTCACAAAAATCAACCTGTTCAAGTGCTGGTAATTTGCAACTAGAGTTTGAAGCCGAGGTTGAACTAGCTGCTGTTAATTATTTACCAAAGAGCAACAAGAGACAGAAGCTCAGTACCGCAGCTACGAGTACCGACGAAGAAATCCCACAAGGAGAAGGGCAACTGAATAAGATTTCACACATAACGGTGGAGCGAAACCGTAGGAAGCAGATGAACGAGCATTTGACGGTGTTGCGCTCTCTCATGCCTTGCTTCTATGTCAAAAGAGTAAGTCCATCGTCGGTTGCTGTTTAAAAAATCCATCAACTATTTAAGTTTTATAGAACATCTTTTTTTGAAAATCCAGACAAAGCTAAGTACTATATGTTTACTGATAGTGACATAATATTGGTCCTGGATTTTCAAGGAAAAAAAATTCCATGTTTGTTATTTGTACGTACTCGCGCGTAAATACTTTTCTACATTCACTCACTAAAGTTTCTTTAGTGACCAACTTGAAACAAAAATGGGTTGTGGATTTGTTTTTGTGTGATATCTAGTTGCCTATCTCAAGTAGGTTTTTTCATTTTACAAACTTAGAAAATATTCACCTTTTTTTTTTTTTTTTTTGCTCGGCAAAAGAGAATTTATGTGATATCTAGTTGCCTATCTCAAGTAGGTTTTTTCATTTTACAAACTTAGAAAATATTCACCTTGTATGTTTAGTTAGTAGTTTTGAGATAAGTTTTTAAGATTAAAAAAAAAGTTGTATAGCTTTGCGTATTTTTTAGTTTCTATTCAATTCTTTTAATATTATAATATTTTTTTTATTTTAAATTAAGGTATGCTACATGTATTCAAAAAGTTAAAAAAAAAAAAAAGAAGATGAATATTTGATAAAAAAAATCAGTAAACAAGAAAAACACAAATAACAAAGCAGTCGAATTGTGTTTTATGTACTCTTGAACATTTACGGGATACTTTGTTCTCAAAATTTTACTCCCGTCCCTACAAACTTGTCATCAACTGGATGTGACAGATGGCTTCATTTCAAAAAAAAATTGTAGTCGGTAGGTAGGGCACAAAAAAGAAGACCAAAATTAAGAAAAGAAAGTATCTCAAGCCTTTCAAACAATCTCTCCCTCTCTCACACACACACAAATGTTGACAAATGAGATCCATTATACATACGCGCGCACACAAAAAATTTACACATTAGGTCCATTATAGACATAAAGTGTCGATGCCATGAAGTGAGGCCATTATGCTCAGCAGTTTTCAATTGCGATAGAGAAAAATATAATCGTGATGTTTATGGTGAATCGGCGTTGGAAGTACCAAGCGATTTGGTATCAGATATACAGTGTCGCACGTAGTAAAAAATACAGGTACACACATGTGATGTTTAAGACTTTTCGTACAATGTAATTTGTTCTCTTGCATGTGTAGGGAGACCAAGCATCAATAATAGGAGGTGTGGTGGACTACATCAATGAGTTGCAGCAAGTTCTACAGTCACTTGAGGCCAAGAAGCAAAGGAAAGTTTACAGTGAAGTTCTTAGCCCTAGGCTGATCCCAAGTCCAAGACCCTCACCGCTTAGCCCAAGAAAACCACCTCTAAGCCCAAGAGTACCACCAAACCTACCCATAAGCCCAAGAACACCTCAACCAAGCAGCCCTTACATGCCCAGATTAATGCAGCACCTGTCTCCATTGCCATCTCCTTGTTCTTCTTCTTCTTCGGCCCCTTCCTTGGTCGTCGTCGACAATGCTACTACTAATGAGCTTGTTGCTAACTCAAAATCAGCCATTGCTGATGTGGAGGTGAAGTTTTCTGGCCCAAATTTGCTTCTGAAAACAATATCTCCTCGGATTCCGGGACAAGCTACTAAGATAATGTCGACCATCGAAGAGCTCTCGCTTGAAATCCTTCATGTGAGCATCAGCACCATTGATGAAACCATGCTTAATTCTTTCACCATCAAGGTACCCAACACATCCTCCAATTTTTTTTTCTTCCCCAAAGCACTGCATACTCCCAACATTTATGAAAGATTATTCAGTGCTGCTGCACATCGGTGTGAACCCCACTGCAAAATACATGAAAACTTAAGTAGTGGTGTTTCTATGTGTGTTGGAACAATGATTCCCAGGGAGTATATGGAACGGATGAGAGAAAGGTTACATGGAAGATTTCAAAAAAGTTCCTTTTTTTAAAATACACACACATTCCCAACAATGGTTGGTCTTCTCTCTCTCTCTCTCTCTCTCTCTCAAATTCAGCTGAAATATTTTCCTAGTAGTAGTGGTACTTCTGGTAGTTTCCCTGGTAGGAAAGTTTGCATGGAACCGGACAAAAAAGATCCCTTCATTATACTAATCAACCTGTGATAACTTTTTGAAATGATTTACATCCATTGATCTTCCAAGCTGGCCGGTTAATTGGGTGTTTGTTCCAAGTTTGTTTCAAGTTTATTAAGGTCTCAAGTTCGAGACTTGGCGTCTACTAACATACTAACCTTCTAACCTATATTGCATGAGTTTCTTGACATTCCAAAAAAAATTACATCCATTTCTAAAGGTGACATCGATCTACTTTACTCGTCTCTCTCTAGAACGAGTTTCGTTCTCATTGAAAACAAGGTTGTTTATATATAGTACTATAATTCCGATATCATAGTTACAGAAACCTTTATTGTTTAATCAGAATCAAATGTAGATTACATTAAGGTTATTGATTGGTTATTTTTGTGCCACTTTCTATAGATTGGAATTGAGTGCCAGCTCAGCGCCGAGGAACTCGCTCACCAAATTCAGCAAACATTCTGCTAAGAGTCCCTAAAGTTTGATGATCAGTACACCACAGTACCCCTCTAACAGCCTCTCTCTCTCTCTCCCTTCCTCATGATTGATGCCAAAATAAGAGAGAGAGAGAGAAAGAGAGAGGCATTTACCACCCATTATTTACTTTTTAACCAGAAGATGTAACTTTAGGATCAGTCTTGACTTGTAGTACTAGCTAGTACTGTATGTGATAGTTCTGTAACCGTGGGAATTTATTCATCTATGAATTTTACTTTCAGTTTTAGCTCAATTTTCTGATTATCGTAGTAATTCTTAAAATTTAAATTTCGGTGCATTTAATGCTCCTTTTCACTTTTTAGTCTACATTTCTGTTTTACGTACTCTAGGTTTTCTTTTCTTTTTCTGACTTAAGTTATGACTGTGAACAAGGATGGGCCTTGGGGCCTCCACCCCTACACTTGCACAACACTCCCATTTGCTCCTATACATAGCTAGCATAGGTATCTTTGATTATTTAATTTTTGCTTCTATATATATATAGGCACAATCCTCCAGGTTTTCTTGAAAAATTAGTCCTCCCCCATAACATCGGGGGACAAGTTGAACAAACGTTCAACAAAGTACTACCCTTTTTGGAAAAAGAAAAAAAAACATGAGTTCAACAAAGTACTACCTTTCAAAATAAATTTAAGCAATTACTTTTTAAACTAAATTGGCAATTATCAAACTAAAGTTGAACAAATGTTCAAGTGATTTGGTTTGTTTTACAAGCTTAGATGATGCTTGATGACCTTCACGTATGAAAATTGGACCCAAACCTTGTATGAAAATTGTTCAGATAAGTAAAACAAGCACTACAAGAAATTTTGTGTTCGGAGACGAATTAAATCGTCATAAAATGCATGTTTTTTGTTGCCAATAAATAAGTTGTCTCTGCCAAAAGTCACCTAGTGACGAAAATCTTGTTGTTTCGTCACTTATAATAATTTTTGGTGACGAAAATCTTGTTCTGTCACCTATAGTTTTGTCACCACCTTTATCGTCAGCAAAAATACTTTTTCTTGTAGTGAAGAATGGGCCCACACCTTGTATGGTGATTGATCGAGAATAGCCCAACGTTGTTTGGGTATGGAATGAGATAACATGAGGGCCCTCTTCAGTTATTGTCAATAAATTTTGAGTTGAATATAAAGTTTCCAAACGATATCATAGCGGGCTCATTCCATCGCAAATTAAAATTGAAATAGCCCACACTCCACGACGACAAGCCCTAAAGGCTACATAAACATAGACAGGAAAAAAAATGGCTACACATGAGAGACCTAAATGTGGCTGCACTCTGAGGGAGTGTTAGAGAATAGTCTCGCGATGCTTGGATAGGGGATGAGAGATCACTTAATAACATGAAAGGTCTTCCCATTTATTGTCAATTGATTTTGGGTTTGACATAATTATGTTTCCCTGGTGATAGCAACTTCACAGTGTAACTTGATAGAACTGTTATGAAGAGAGAGAAAAAAAAGGTGAAATCTGCATAATAACGTTTCAGCTCCCACCTTCCACTTCGAGAAACAATTATTTCTCAATCAAGTGCTTCACAATGTACAATGATCGAACTATGCATAAACTCATCAAGAAAAGAAATTGAAAGAAAATCAAGGCTGGTATGTTTAAAAAAAAAGAAAAAAACTATATAAGAACATAAACCCTCAGCTTATTCGTACTCTATTTTTTCTGCCAAAATGTTTTCTTTGCGCATTCCAATGCATCTTTTCTTTTTTTTTTGATACTTCAATTCGGAATATTATAAAACTAAATGAACCGAGATTTTTTCAAACTAAATTGTTTCGATGGAATCCAGAAACTAAAATTGTTTCAATACATGTACATCTAACTACATTGTTTCGATGGAATCTGGAAAATTTCTACAAACTAAATTCCGAAATTTTTCAAACAATCGACTTAATTGATCAAAAGTGTTCGGAAGAACCAAACTACTATTAATCAAGCACAAGTACGTGTGAGCAACAAGGACCTAGCTAAGAAAGAGAAACCAATCTCCAAGTAGGTACGAGAAAACAATAAGTGATAATCATTCATGATCGAGGTTGTGTTTACCAATTTTTCCCTCGATCGAAATCGACGGAGATTTCGGGAAACAAAGCCAACAACAAAAGTAAAGGCGAATGCGGCTTGTCTCCACAAACGGATTTGAGGTTCCTTGCCGTATTTCAGGACTTCACCGGAAAAGAATTGGCGAATGATTCAAATGCTATTTTTGGTGGTGATGAATTGACTTGTAAAAGAAGACCGTCACCCGCCAATCTTCAAGAACGGAATCGACCCATCGATTGGGCGGAGTGGATTGATGGTTTAGTGAAGTGGGGTGTAGCGGAAGAAAAATAACAAATAGACTTTGTTATTTTTCCAAGGTAGATTTACAATCAAAAAGGACGGATCCCCATCGAAAGTAAGAAAATTAAGTTAATTCTACTCCTACTCCTAGTTATAACCCGAATGGGTTGGTAGACAAAAATTTATAACAAAGTTGATTTGTTGAAGGAGTTTACAATGAAGCCAAAATAGGCTATTTATAGAAAATAAAATGTGCAGGAAATAACTTCCTAATTTCTCACTACTCTTCATCATCTTCCAAGTGTCCACATAACTTCCTACAAACTCCAAAGTGTGTAGGAGCATGCCACTTGTCCAAATAACTCCTTTTCAACTTCAAAGTGTGTAGGACGATGACAAGTGTCCTGCACTTTATTAAAATACAAACAAATAAAACTAGTTATATTATTAATACAAAATAATAAAATAGGAAGCATTCCCATAATTGCCACCTTTCGGTCGATTATCGACAGGCGGTGAAATATGGTACAAACAGGTTGTATGTTTGAACTCCACAGAAACTAAAAATTCCAAACCTAGAGGCCACTTGAGGGTTCGCTCAGTAGTTAATTGCAAAGCCTTGGAAATAATCGAGATGCTCAAAAGCTAACCCGAATATCCGGTTATAAAAGAAAAAGGACCTAAGAAACTACTCCCTCTTGATTATCGAAGAGTCTTCAGGCCTTCCCAGGTTAATTATACGTTTCATATATTCCAAATTTCCAAGTCCCATCCAAAGGGTTTTGAAATTCCTTTTGTCTTGGAATCCTAGGCCTTAGAGCGGGGGTGATACTACTCACCGCCCTCATTCTCTGATTTTGCTACTCATTTATGTTTACGTGTAGATGGTGGTGGTGATGCTGGACCATGTAACATGACCCACATATATTGATAGGCTTTTTTGCCTTTTTGGTTTCCAAAGTATTAGTGAGTTGTCAATTTGGTCCCCAATGTATGAATTTAGCCAATTTGGTCCCCAACGTTTAAAATGTGTGCCAAAATGGTCCTCCTCCTTAACGGCATTTGCCTCTTCCGTCAAAAGGGGCATGAATGGTATTTCACCCTTGTACACGTTTTCTTCTCATGGAGAGCTTTTTCCCGCCAAATTTCATCCCCCACCTCTTATATAGATTGTAACACTTAAAAGAAAACACACACAGAGAGAGGTTTTGTTTACCCAGGATTTTTTTGTTGACTTATTTATTGTCCTTGTTCAAAAAACAATCGCATTTGTTAGTTTTTTGTCGATTTTTTGAGGATTATTGCTTCTTCATGACAAGAGGAATTTAAAAAGTAAAAAAAATTACAATCAAACCCAATCTTTTTTTAATAAAGACAAAAAAAAGCCGATAAGCCAATTTTTTCTTCTTTATTAAAAAAAATAGATTTCGATCTTAATTTTTTACTTTTTAGATTATTCTCGTCATGAAGAAGCAATATTCTCAAAAAATAGATGAAAAACTAACAAATGCAATTTTTTGTCCAAAAAAATAACCCGTTTGGCTTATAATGCCAAACTAGGCATAAGTTACGTGTAAAGGGGGTGAAATTCCATTCATGTCCCCCCTTTTGACGGAAGAGGCAAACGCCGTTGGGGATGAGGACAATTTTGGCACACATTTTAAACGTTGGGGACTAAATTGGCTAAATTCATACATTGGGGACCAAATTGGCAACTCGCTAATACTTTGAGGACCAAAAAGGCAAAAAAGCCTATATTGATATTGATAGGTTTGGAAACACTACGTTGCTGTCCTCAAAAGTAACCCTGATATAGGGTTGTGGTTTGTTATGAACTTATGACAAATATGATAGAAGCAAACAAACAATCAAAGCAATAACCACACAACGCCGCGTAAAATTATATAGTTCCAATTAAGACTAAGCTTTTACGTACTCCACCAGCGAGGGATGGTGAGGATTTTCTTTAAACAAAAGAGATTTTAAAAAGAGTTGGCTGTATCCATAATTCCTGAGAGAGGCCAATATCAAAGACATCCCAAAGAAAAAATCTCTAGAATCTCCTTAGGTTCCCTTTTATAGGAGAGTACAAAATTTGGGTCAAAAGGCCTCAAAAAAGTGTCTTTCGTGCCTGACCGTCCAGACGGTCTTAAGGCCCCGACCAAATGGTAACTACTGAAAGCTCCCATTTTTTTTCTAGAAGGCTAGAACAGACTCTGTCTGTACAGACGCGACTCTCTCATCCGGATGGAAATAATGGATGTAATGGTGGATGGAGCTAGAATTTGTGATTGTAGGAGTTTAATACTCCAGACCCAAATATTGTCCATTTTGCTTGCTTAATCAGAAGGATAGAAGAACAGCGATCGCGTTATTGAGATAGTAGGATTCCGTTCGTTTAAGAATTTTGAATTTTGAATTCTAATCATTATCCTATTTTTTTTCTCTAATCATTACTTTTATTTTTCTCTTTATCTCTCTCCAATTATTACCTATATTTTCAATCATTACTCTATTTCTCTCTACACTCATTATCTACAAATCCAAATCCAAAATAGAAAAACGAACGCGTTTACAAACAACAATTTTAGGATTTCATATTTTAAGAAGTTATCACAGATTCTGATCTACAAAATTGGAGATTCTAGAGATTCCTAAAATTTGAAACTTTACCATTTGATTTTGAAGAATCTGGGTTCGGGATAATCTTGAGACCCGATTATTATTCTAAGTAATTCGAAAGATGATTTTCCCTTTTTTGTAACATAATTTTAAAGGCTAAAGGGGCTTGTAGTCCAATGACATTTCCTCACATCTTCCACATGAAAGGTGAAGGTTCGAGTCTCAAAAGAAACACGAGTGCTTGGTGTGGACCATGTGGTGAGTGATGCTCTTTGGGCTTGCCCACCCATACGTTGCCGCCTAGTGATACCCCTTCCATATTGTGTTAGGAGTAAGCTAGATATCTATCGATTGAAAAAAAAAATCATAATTTTAAAGTTATGATACGCAAACTTATCCGCTTTTATTATCCACAAGATATAACCTAAATTAAAACTACAGCTGAATTTTTTATTCATAGCTATCGTAAATACTCGATCATTGACAATATATATATATATGATTGCAACAATTAGGGTAAGTTTTTCCTAAAAAGTTTGTCTTTAGCTTATGAATTTTAGAAAAGTTATTTTCGATAAATGAACTTTTAATTAATATATGTGAGTAGAATGGCATGTTTCGATATTTTGATTTTTATGAGTTTTAACCTGTTTAGTCCTTTTAATTAGTTTGTTTAGACAATAAGTGAAACTACGCCTTGTAGATGAGATATGAGAATTGGAAACAAGAAAGGGATAAATGGTATAACAGCGACAAGTGAACATTGAAAAGTACCCCAAAATCGATTTGGGACCAATCGAGCATGCAAACCAATTAAATGAATACACAGTACGAATTAAATTCATTTCTTTTACATATATTTGTTTCCATTTTCGGTCGTATTCGGCCACTTGTATTCATTGAAAAGTATATATGGTCCCAGGGGTGGACATATGTGGTTTACGGGGGGCCATTCGATTTTGTATAATTACATTAATATTCTTTGATATCTCAATTATACCAAATACATTTATAATAGTGTTTCCATAAAATTATTTTAAACTTTTTATCTATGGAAAGTTGTCAGATCTTTTTCGTTGAGAGTTCTAGAGAGTTAAATTTTCATACCATCTTTTTGTGCAAAGACGCTACTTTCTCTTAAATATAACATAAAGCTGAATAGTTACCAAATATGTTATTTTGCAGGCAAAAAAATGTATTATTGTAAGGAATTAATTAGCGGGTTAAATTCTCTAATTTGTGCTTCTGCTAATACAAATTTTGTGTCCGCCACTTTATAATTTCTCCCATTTACGACTTCATTCTAAAAGGTTGAAAATAATCAAGTTAAGGCAAATGGTCCCTATAATGTCATACCAATTTAGTATTAAAATCTAGCCCCAGTGCATGCGTGATTCATTAATGCCTCACGCAACAAACTTGCGATCTGTCCCTAGTTACTGTGGTAATTTATTTGTAGTACGTTAATCACAAGTTATTAGCTAGTCTACTCAATATACTATTTGTATTTTTTTAAATCAGGAAAAGTCAGTATTATTTGAATAGTTAGATTAATATATTGAAAGAAGAGTTCAACGTCTGATCTCGTTTTTCCTACTACTTAATGTTTTTTGGCAATATACTACGTGTATTACGGTCTTGTTGTTTTGCTAGAAACACACTGAAAAATCCTAGATCGCCTAGATTTATAAATATTTGCTATGTATGAATTCTTTAATAAATAAACCACCAATCAATCCAAACGCAGAAACGAAAAACAATCAACAGATAACACCAGGATATACGTGAAAAACCCTAAACGGGAAAAAATCACGAGAAAGAATCAAACAGTATAAACCATTGTGCGGTTACAAGTAATCTTATCCTACGATTTGAATCCTCACAATCGAGCCTAAGACCTACTCGCCGAATCCAAGTTCATCACACCCAGTGCTTGATCGCCGCTACCTTGAATTCACAAGCTTTCCGTTTGCCTCCCGGAATCCACCAAAGGACTTTAACTTGCCTAGGAATCCTCCTTAGGGCTTTTCTCAAATAAGTTAAAGAAGGTATTGAAACCTCTCGAAGATGTCTCGAACGCTCAATGTTCTATTGATCTCATTGTACTCCAAGATTCAAAGCAAAGACACTTGAGAATTTTTTTCTCTTCAAAAAAACATGCTCATTGGCTGCTCTTCCTTACCTTAATCACAAATCCATGTTTGTATATATGTATGTGGCTTGTCCTTTTTTCTTTTCGGCGGCTACGTGATCCCCAAGCCCATAAATCACTGCCATCAAAACCTTATTTCATTTATCACCCCATTGCCGAGATTTTCTTTTTTAGAATCCTTTTTTTTCAAAAACTCCTTCTCAATTATTAGGTCCACTCCCAATTAAAGTTTCCGTTTCCTAAAATATTGCCTCAGCTAATTACTCCTAATTCCTTCAGCCTTCACGTGCACAATAACTCTCATTTGCTCATTACAAAAATTATTGATTCTATTCCACTTCTAAAACAGACACTCTAAAAAATAATGAAATTTACAACTCGATATAAATATGCATTTTGTTGTACGGAATTGCCAATATAAGGAGATTCCAAATTTTGGTCCTTACACACACGATCTAGCATCATCGATCCATTATGATGTTATCAACTCTAGTTCACTTTCGCTTCATAATAATGCATAAAAATAAGGCAAAATAAAATGCGATTGGTATTAACCTCAAGATTATAACCAAATTTTGTATAGTAGAGATAGGTGCAAGATTAGCGATACCATGACATCTCTCTCGGACAGTTTGTGGTAAGTATTAATATTGTGACCCAATATCATGTCGGTTTTTTCTTGACTAAGACGAATTAGAAAAGTATCGTTATTCGGGAAGTAGTTGAGCAAGGGTTTTAATGGCCCAACTATTTATTGTTGGGCCTAAAGTTTTTTTATTGTAATGGGCCCAGTGTGTTATTGTTGCCGAAATGGGCCTAAAGTTATTGTAATGGGCCTACTCATGCTATACCAATTTTAAATCTACCAAAATGTAGGCTATCATAAGTGGGCTTATTACAAAACGCAGCATTTTTCGATCGAGAAGATTTATTTGGACCGACAAGTCTTTGGCTACAGGACATAAAATTCATGGCGAGGAAATCAAAAGACGCTTCCATGTAACTCATGCACGAACCCACGTATGCACTACGCCGTCTCTCTCTCTCTCTCTCTCTCTCTCTCTCTCTCTCTCTCTCATATCACCTTGTTCTCTCTTGCACCACTGTGTCTCTGAAAAAAACTCTCAATTTTTCTTCGCACACAGTACTATCAGAATGGTGAAGCTAGCATCGGCACGAGAGAGCAGAATGTACGGGCCAAGACGGGGCCGAAACAGGGCCGAATACATAAACGCGGCGCTGTACGTATTCGCCACGATCGTGCTGTTATGCGGGTTCGTTTTCCTGCTCCTCAACGAACCCGAACCGGGTCTAGTCCTCCTCCTCATAGCCCTGGGCCTCGTAGTCGTGGTCAACGTCCACGACCTCTTTGCCCATCTAGCAGGGATAGACTACTGGTTCCCGTTGATGGGGTTCGATCCCCAGCTCGCCCTCGTCGAGTTTGCTGTGCCTTTTGTTCAGGCCCTTGGGGCTCTTCTCACTTTCTTGGGAATTCTCTTTCTTTTTATTCAGGTATCGATAACAATTTTTGCCAACTGGTAATTAATTTTCTTGGTTTTTTTTTAAAATGTACTCTGTTGGGTTGGTGTGGTCAAAATGTATCGGTCAATTTTTGGCTTCAAATTTGGCAGCAAGGTGTGAGATATCATATCCACACTAATTTGCCTCATGAATTTGGGAAAAATATTGAATGCTCGAGGCCCTTCTTCATCACACATTGGTGTGGGCTCTATTACAAAATTGTTGGCGGGAAAGGCCATGGAGCATCACACAAAAATAAAGGATGAGCGAAATTCTTAGACGGGTGAGCGAGGTAAAGTGGTATACTTTGAGGGGTACGTGTTTAGGTAATTAATCCTAATAATAAACAAAATAGCAATCACACAAAAATAAAGGATTTATGTGATTTTGCCTATCCGTAAGACAACAAGCAAAGAACTTTCCTAAGGAATCAACCAAAAGGACAAAACCGCAAAAATATCGAAGTCTAGTCGCAACAAGCGCTTGATCTGCACTCACGCACTAGTCAAGCTCGTCAAGCCATGAGCTTTGGAATCAAGGCACTCTCGACACTAATTTATAGTCCCTCCGTCCCTATTTAATTGTCCACTTTTAGTTGTGCCAAAATGTTTGATTTTTTTGATGGATCAAATTTCTTTTTTGCTCTTACTTTTTTGCAGTATAGTAGCTTTTTAAAAAGTTGAAGGGTAAATGTTGTAAAGTTGAATATTTCTAGCTAGGTACAATGGATGTGTTGGGCTTTGAATAATCAGTTCTCACCATGAGAGATCAGCCACAACACATACTGATTATGTGAATCAAGCTTGGATAACCAAGGAATGCAATTTCTTGTGATTGAAATTGCCTCAGTTCAAGTGTACTTATATGTTGCACTACTTACCTTGAAATATATTGCAGTTGATAAAGGGTTATGTTGAGTATAAGTTGGAGAAGCATGCTCTGAACTTGCTGATCGCTGGTTCTATTTTCTGGTTGTTTGGGGCTATTAATAACGCCTGTCAAATCTATGAGAGAGCGGATGGGCATGTCCAAATATTGCAAGAGAGCGTTCACATCCCCTTCTTGATGGGGTGCTGCTTGTTCCTCGTAGGTGCCATCCTCAACAGTCACGAGCAAGCCCGATCGATCCACCATGGCCCGGATTTGTTGGTAAGTGTCCTTAGCTTAGGACCATAAATCAGCATGGCTGATGGGGTTTCTACTTTTCTTATGCGGAAAACCTACATCTCTTGTTTCAACCCCTTTCCTGGACTCTAAAATGTTACAGGGAATGTGTTTTTAATCTAAATAACGACACATTCTGCTGCTAGAAAACGTGCTGAAACAAGGAGACCGTTGTCACTAGAATTTTTAGCTCATGATCCTGATTCCCGTCCCTGCTTATGTCCTTTATTTGTGTATCATAAAAGAAATCCTTCGGTCGATTAATTTTAATTTGTAAAGTGAAGTTGTTTCACTGATTTAATTTGTTTACAGAAGTTATCTGATACGTACCACCTTCCACTGTGATATTCTGCGATTTTATATCGCGTGTTTCGCTGACTTCTAATGGGACTTGTGCGACTTTGTTTGGTGTTCCTCTGGCTGACTAGCTGTCTAGCACATATCGGTTATGCTTTGACTAAACAGTTATATTTATCCCCACTCTGATATACTGGTTTCTCTGTATTATGAAGGAAATTGCTTAAGCTCCATAACATAGTTCTGATTGAAGGTTGAAGGTTTCTTTTTTGCCCTGGTGGTGCAGGGACGGACTTGGGTTTGGTTTTGTATTTTTGGGAGCATAATGTTTTTCATAGGGGGTCTAGCCAATGTGGCTAAAATATTCAAGATGCAACAAATGGATGGAACTCGGCTGGAGAAGCTGCGCGGGGGAGCACAAGAACGATTGGTTCAAGGGAGGGAAGGACGGGCTCCGCTCATCCTGGAAGAGGAAAGGAGGAGGAGGGGTGCCGAGGAAGGGAGATCGGGAGTAGGTCCATCCCCTTACAAGGACGTGCTTGTTCGAGAGGCTTGAACTTCTGATTGTCCAGAAAACAGCTGATGGAGTACTTATGTTTGGCTCTTGTACTATCTTTGCATTGCATTTTACACTTCGACGACTCCTCGATTTGATATCTAATTTCTCTGCTCGCTGCTGAAATAGTTGATACCAAGTCTTGCATTAAATGTTGATTGTGAACAGTAAACCTGCGTGTGAAATATTGAGCTTGTCATTTTGGATCAATATCTTTTGATTGTAAACCATTGTGTTTGTGTTTGAGATATAGAGGGAGGGAAACTGGAGAATTGGTTGTCTATGAATAGGCCTGATAATGGAGATCCAGTCGACAAAAATGTAATCTGATTCGGATGCAAAAGTCGTAAATTCAATCCGATTCGAATGCAAAAGCCGTTTTTGTCATAATTAAATTCAATCCAATTCAACGGCAAAAGCCATTTTAACCCAAATCCGGAAATTCGGATATCCGGATAATTAAGAACTCTTGAGTGAACAAGATTATGTGGACGTCAAGATGTGTTATACAAAACCATAAAATTGTATCATTGTCTAGTGAAGAATTCCGAGTCTAGTACTCCGTAATAGTCTGGAAAGTAAGGAAAATTAGCAACTCGAAAAGAGGAGGAGAGGTATAAGCCAATTGTTAGTTTTTTTTTTTTGCGCATAAAGACAAAAATCAACAAAAAAAAAAATTGAGTTTGAATCACAATTTTTTACTTCTTTAATTACTCTCATCAAAACGAATCAATAATCTATAAAAATATCATACTCCTACAAAACTAACAAATGCAAAAAAATAAAAAATAAAAAAAACTGCTTGACTTATTTAGCCAAAACACGCCGGAATAGGATAGGATTTGCATGGTTTTTTTTTGTGACAAGATTTGCATCGTTAGTAAAGAGTAAATTCATCGAATCTCTTGGCCTTTAATATTGCTCTTTCCACAACGTACTACGGAGTAGCATGTTTTCCAAATTAAAACACGCTTCGACGTAAACTCATGCACAAAGACACGTACCCATCCCAAATACGCCTCTCTCTCTCTCTCTCTGCACTGCACTTTGTCTCACTACTCTCTTCCTACTCTTCTCTTTCTCCTCAGATCACCTTCTTGCATCTCTGTTCACTCAACTTCCTTCATTGACACAGTCTCCTAATTCTCTCTGAAAACTTCCAATTTTTCCTCTCTATAAGGCACCCAGGATGGTGAAGCTAGCGTCAGTACGCGAGATCCGACAGTACGGCCGCGGGCTGGCCCGAAACAGATCCGAATTCATTAACTCTGCACTCTACGTATTCGCTACGGTTCTGCTCTTATGTGGGTTCGTTGCTCTCCTCGTAAACAAGCCCAAACCCAGCCTCGTGCTTCTACTCGTGGCCCTGGCTCTCATAATCGTGGTCAACGTTCACGACCTCTTCTCCCATCTCGCCGGCATTGATTACAGGCTTTGGTTATTGGGATTCGACCCCCAGCTCGCCCTCGTCGAGGTTTTTGTGCCCGTGGTTCAGGCCGTGGGCGCACTTCTCTCTTTCCTTGGAATTATGTTTCTTTTTATTGAGGTATACTATGATTATTTTTTCCCTCTGGGCCGAAGTCCACAGTGTTAATCGTAGTAAGGCCCCGTTTTAGAACGGGTTTTAACTATTTAATTTTTAAGAAGGTAATTTCAAATTAAAAAATAATAGACTTAATAAAATCTAAAAATATGCAATATGGATCTTGTTTGAAAGATCTCATGAATCTTTTATACGGTGCAAAAAAAAATCAAAAATTTATTTTTTGAATTTGAAAATATGAAATAAGTTCTTATTTTTTAAGAAGGTATTCTGGAACAGACTTTAAGTGAGATTGAAAGCTGCAGTGATAGATGCATGATTTGTACTAAATGAATCCCATCACTGCATGATTTGTACTAAATGGATCCCGAATCATATGTAATTTTTCATTACTAACAAAACATATAATCTATAAAATAAATTTTGCTACTTACTAGTTCTGATCAAATGAAGACAAGATTGTGTAAATATACATAATTGCAATTAATTTTATAACCACGACCAAAAAATGGTAGATAACTTGAAATTTTAGGGGTGTTTTTTACACATATGGCAACTTAAATAACTTCTCTTTCATTTAAGAGACTTGTAGGGACTGATTCTATAGAACTTTTTTATATTAACCTGAAAACATAAAATAATTAGTGGGATAATGAGGAGGTGTGCAAGGGCTCGGGCACCCGCTTGTGCCTCCCTCCATCCGCCCCTGGAAAGCCGTCAAATGTATAAGTTGCTTATGGTGCTTTTCGGATGAGATTAAGTATTTTAGAATCTATTTTTTTAGCTTTTTGTGATAAATAGTACTCCTTCTGTTCAAAAAGAATGCCCAAAATCCCTATTCATGCTTCTCAAAAGATTTATCTATATTTTTTAATGTATAATATTTTTCGCATACATTATGAATCTCACTAATCTTATTAAAAAAAAGTTAAAAAAAGTTATAAAAGTATTATAAATGACAAGATATAGATGATTTTTTTGAGATGTGTGAATAGTAATTTTGGACATTCTTTTTGCGACGGATGAAATACCATTTTTTTACTTAGCTTAATAATAATCTTACCGCTACAGCAAGTAAGTTTATCTGCTTCTATTAAAATACAAAATCTACAATCTACAGTAAAGCTATAATTTCTTATCTCTATCTATAACTGTTGCAAATACGAAGTCCTGCTTCGATTTGTGGTGTAATCTTGGGTTCTTCGTATATTAGTAGTTTGAATTCGTTGTATGGTACAATGCTTATATCTCGTGATTATCTACAAAATGTAGGCGAAAAAGGATCATGCTGATAGTAAATTAGAGAAGCATGCTTTGAACTTGCTTGTTGCTGGGTCCGCATTGTGGTTGCTCGGATCGGTTCATAACTCGTTCCAGATCTATGAGATAGTAGGTGGCTATATCCAAGTCTTGCAAGCTAGTGTCTACACCCCGTTCTTGATAGGGAGCTTGCTCTTCTTTTTGGGTGCCGTTATCAACATTCATGAGCGACAGCAAGCTACGTTAATGCATCATGGCGTGGGATTATTGGTAAGTGATTGAGCTTTTATTCAATCGGACGATAGGTAAAACAGCACAACATATTCCACTCGCAATCACTCCCAAAATAAACAATTACTCCCATTTCCTACTTGTACATATCGGACAGTGGCCATTTTGCGCACGCTTTTGTGAAATCTTGTCCTTATCAACAATTTGTAGTTTTTGTTTGCCAATGAGCCGACTGATCATCAAGTTTCATCCGCTCACTTCTCTATTTCGAAATCATTTGTTTATAATCTATCTTTTTATGCAGGGTAAAAGTTGGGTGTGGTTTGGTTTTTTCGGGAGCTTAATGCTTTTGATAGGGGGACTAGCCAATTTGGTAAAAGTACAGAAGATGCAAGATGGAATTCAGCTTGAGAAGCTGCGCGGAGGAGCACAAGATCGGTTGGTTCAAGAGAGGGGAGGCCGGGTTCCAGATCGGTTGGTTCAAGAGAGGGAAGGCCGGGTTCCCCTCGTTCTGTAGAAGAGAAGAGGTGGAGGAGGATGAGAACTGAGAAAGGGAGATCGGTAGTCGGGCAAACCGCTTCAAGGAATGTGGGTTATAGTCTGTGTCTTCCTTTTTGGTTCTTCTTCAAGATTTTCTTCGGTTTAATTTCTGTGTTCGATCTATATATGTGTTCTAGCTAGCTGTAGCTAGTAGCTACCAAAAATCTTGCAACGTACAAGTGTTGATTGTATGTGTAAATTAACCTTTGTAAACCTATGTGCATGTGTAATGATGTGAGCTAGCTAGTCGATTTGGAGGGTTGGATTGGATACTACTATGAAAGTATGAATGAGGATATTTGTTTGTGTAATATGAGCCAACTGATATTAGAGGGTTTTGATATGATGGAAGTATGAATGAAATTTTGGGGATAAGGTTTTTTTGTGGTAATTTTTTTGGGGATAAGGTTTCTTTGTGGTAATTTTTTTGGGGATAAGTTGTCATAGTAATTAAAAAAATATCAGTATCAAAAAAGTAAAAATTTTGTGATCCAAACTCAATATTTTGAACTAAGTAAAAAACAATTATAAAAAAATTATATTTTTTGGTAAAGCCAAACCAGGCCTACATCAAATTAGAAAAATTATTATACATGATCAACTTATGATCAACTTAAGAAACATCAAAATTTGGGATGGGGATGGTGTTCACATCCAGACTGTCCATTGGTCAAAATTGTCGAGATGATTAGATGGTATTCAGATTGGCCGTCTCAGCAATCAGAGGTCCGAATTGTCGAGACGATTGAACGGTTGAAATTATGCACAACATCGAGTAATTCAGATTATTGATTGCCGAAATAAACGATCCGGATATATATATCAACATCTCCCAATCCCAAAATTTGACCTTGACTCCAAAAAAAAAGAAGGTCAAATTGTGATTTTTACGAATTTTCCATGCTAAAATACGCTTGACACGTCAGATAACACATTTTTTTGCCAACGCAGGAGTTCGTGCCTCGTGGGCTTCTTCTGTACGCCTGCCTATCCGGCGCATCCTAGTTCTCACCCCGCACCCCACAGCCATTCTATCCTCGCCGAAGTGCAAACCCTAGAAAAAACTTCGACAGAAGTCGCACAACATCGTTTGCAGGTTTCGCATCTCGGGTATCGTTTTCAAATATTCTTTCTTTCTTTATGCCCTAGTTCTTCTGTATTCTCTATTCTAATCATATCTGAGTCGGACGTTCGCCTGTTTGTTGATGGGATTGATTCGGTTTTTCTTTTGACAACTGAATCACGTAGAGATTAGCTGATGCATACATACAGCAAACACATATTGCCTACGCTTTTGTTATCATTTGTATTTTGATGTTCGAAATCTTTTGCAAACAGTGTTCCTTGGTCTATTGCGTAAATAGAAGGTTTTCTGCATTATTTTGTTCCTGAAAAGATTTAGTTGTGGTAATCGAATTTGATTTCACCAGCTATACGGTGTTAGCCAGTTAGTGAGAACTTATATGTGAGATGCTAGGGTTTTTTTTTTCTATCTGTGAGACAAGTGGAGAGATGAAAAAGCATCGACCTTATAATGCCGCGGTAACATTGAAATTTAGATTATGGTAGATATTTAAAATGGAAAGAGAGTAGTTTAAGGATGTGAGATATGGAAATTGGGAGGTAACATTCTGGACTTATGGAGAGAGGTTGACCAAGAAGAAGAGGAACATAAATTAAGCACTATGCGCAATTTTGTACCCATTAGCGGGGGGAATGGGTTGATTGGGTACATACTACATACACTAACTGTAGGCAATGTATCAAGAAAGTGGCTCTAAAATTAGATAGGTAATGATCGAAGTCTCTGATTGCATTACAAACTCCGAGATGTAGAATAGTAAAATTTCAGATAATGGAATGTGAACATGATGAAAAGACATGGCCAAGATGTTCAAGTTTTCCAGTTAGTTCATTCTATATTTATGACTGTTTTTTGGAATTTGTGCCAGCAACACTTCACAGTGCATATTAGAAACAGAGCTTCTACATACTACTAAATAACTAGCTCAGTGACCTGTTCCCTTTTTCATTTGTTAGTTTGCCTCACTTCACTTTTCTCTATTTTCTCATTGAAGTGGATATTCTTGTGCTACCCCTTTCTAATTTAACTTGTTTCTCTCAATCGACCAACATAAGAGGCGGTTGTTTCATCTGTTCATAGATTCTTACCATTGTCTAAACCTAGAATTTACCTATTTAAGTTACCTAGCATCAAAAGTCTTGAATTTCTGGGGTATTTCCCAGTGGAAGTGAGGAAGCTAATGCACATAAGGGGTTTTAGATTGGTAGAGACAAGATTGGTAGAGGTTCATATGGTCATGATATCTAAATTTGTTGTCAAAGTTGCATTACACATTTGCTGATTCTGGATGGTTTGTCTAATCTTTAACTCGTTTTGGCTTTTTTGGCTGATTGGTTTCAAATAATTATTGTGTGTGCATACAGTTTGGGCCTGTGTAGGATGGCATCTGTGTCCAGTCAGCCACAGTTTCGATACACACAAACCCCATCAAAGGTGCTACATTTGAGAAACTTGCCATGGGAATGCACAGAGGAAGAGCTGATTGAACTGGGGAAGCCATTTGGTAAAGTTGTTAACACAAAATGCAATGTTGGAGCAAACCGAAATCAAGCCTTTATAGAGTTTGTAAGTACAGATTGACTTTTCCAACTACATGGGTCCATTTATAAAATGTTTGATGATTCCAGAAAGAACTCTCTCTTAACCTTTTTCCAGGCAGAGTTGAATCAAGCGATTGCAATGATATCGTATTATGCTTCTTCCTCAGAACCGGCTCAGGTAAGGGGGAAAACTGTCTACCTACAATATTCAAACAGGCAAGAAATAGTGAACAACAAAACCACTGCTGATGTCGCTGGAAATGTGCTGTTGGTAACAATTGAGGGCAACGATGCACGCCTTGTCAGCATTGATGTTTTACACTTGGTAAGTAGTTACATTTATGTTCACTGCTAAAATAAGTAAATTGGTTGCTAAGAAATTATTCTGTCATTTTTTGTAATTAGGTTGTAGTGGTAGGTCATGGTTTGTAAAACTTCTATTTAACTTAAACATGCATGGATCAGCAGGCCCATAGCAAGGATATGTCTTCGATGGCAGCTTAACGCATTAGGAGAAAGAGCGCATGTGTGTTTGTCTCCTTTCTCCTTGCTTAACACTAACTCCTTCTTCCCTTCTTCCTCCTCATTTACCCTTCCCTACCATATTAGAGTTCAGATGCTTTTATTTCTTCTTGTTTTAGCTCGAATGTTGTATTGTAGGATAATTGCTGGTAGAGGAGATTTGATATTGCTTCGTTGTCTTGCCTAAGCAATGATTCAATCCCTGCAATAGTCGTTTTCTGGTTCCTGTTGTTTATTAGGTCCAATATCGCAATTGGAAAGTGTGCTCACAGCCAAACACGTGACAAACAGTTAGTGGGGGATGGGGATTGAGGGAACCACCAAACTTTGACTTTATAAGATCCAGTCGGCATTCTTCATGTTTAGTTTTCTAGATAGTTCCATAGTCCTGAATTCAGCTCATTGATTTGGGAATAAGCCTTTACAATCAGAAAACTTTTCCAATAGCCCTAACCTCGTCTCGGTGAAGATATACAAAAAGGCTTGATACACTTTCTACGTTTAAGGCTCGATACACTTTCAACTGAATAAAAACAAAAAAGAGAGTGCCAATTGATAAGAAGAGAGTGCGCAAATCATACCTCATAAAGTAAAACATACTTTTTGCCTGAGCGACTTCATTATGTACACAATTGCGGTTCAGTAAACAAAACAAGTAGCTAGTTAATTTAGTCATAACTCATTTTCTTAATGTATTAACCTTCCCGTGATCGGTTCCACCATTTTTACCGGGATCGCTCAAGTACTTCTCCATCTCCAGGTTAATGTAGCCCAACAAAATGAAGAAGCTAGAGAAAAATGTAGACAAGTAGTGAGATGAACAAGCCCCACAAGTTGTATATGTAATGACGTAGCTTAGGCAAAAAGGATGTTTTACTTTATGGGGAATGATTTGCACACTCTCTTTTTATCCATTGGCACTCTCTTGTTTATCTTTATTCACTTGATAGTGTATCGAGCCTTCTTGTGTAAAAACACAGAAAGCTATGCTTAGAGAAAAGCTCTCACACCTTTCATTTTCTTCTCTCCCCTTACTTTCTGAGGAGAGGGCTATCTCAAATTATGCACTGCGTGCGTCTGGGATTTCTTTTTTGGTTTTGTAGTCTTAAATTACTCTTGTCACAGTTGGTTTTGGATTTTCCATTGAAAGCTCAGGAGTTATTTCATGTTTGCTGGCTTTCTACTTTCATGCATGTTACCTTAACCATTTTCGTTCTTCCTGATAAGATCTCTTCATATAGAACTAATGGTTTCTGGTGCGTTTGACGAAGGACATCTTGTGCAGTAACGCATTGGCTGTGTTCATGAATTTAGAATATTAAACTGGACCAAACTGGTTAAAGCTCGCAACTTTTGTGTTGTCTTTTGTGAAGAATTTTATGGCGTATGCTATTTTTCAGTGTTGGTGTTGGCAATTTTGCATGTCTTGACTGTTGGGAAAAAGTTTCTGGGTGGTGTATTGTTTATCTCGTAGAAGTGTAGAACAGCTTCAGAATATCCCCTGCTACAGACAACCCCTTAATATCTTGGTCCTTGTATAAAGATATTGGATTTACCTTGCTCTTGTCATCATTCACGTGTCCCCACTTTTAGTTGCAGTTTTTAGTCTTCTATCGATAAGTCGATCTGAACCTATTAGCATTTGCATACTTTGTCCGCAGAGTTCTGCTTGGCCCGTTGATTAAGAGAGGATTTTAAATTTGCAGGTATTCTCAGCTTTTGGATTTGTGCATAAGATTACTACCTTTGAAAAGACAGCTGGGTTCCAGGTATGTGACTCTGCGAGTCTGCGTACATGTGCATGGGCAAAATATTTCTTTGTCTTCATTTTATTCCTTATCAATTTCCTTTTGGCTTCTACCATTCCTGGCAACAGCATCTCATTGCATGTATGATCTTCTTATCAGGCTTTGGTGCAGTTTTCAGACTCCGAAACTGCCTCTTCCGCAAAAGATGCCCTTGATGGAAGAAGCATTCCGAGGTGATCTAGGATTTATTTTTTGGCCTAGGATGTAGTCAACTGTTATGGATGATATATTGGTAGATGGGGTGCACATACATTGGGGATGGACATCTATCAGGCCCTTTTTTAAGAAACTACTAGAGGGGTACACACATACTCCTTACGCTTGTACAGTTGTATCTCTGCTTCCTTGCACAGTTTTTCCATATTAGCTTTTTTTGAGCTTTCTCCGTTAACCGACGTCCCTTTTTCTGTAGTGACCCTTGTACATGGCTACAGATACAGCTAGTGTAGCATCCATCAATTAAGAAGGAAAAAAATGCTAGACCAAAACAGTTCATCAAGTAGGCTGTATAAATGTACCCGAAACTAATGTCATCAGGTTCCTCGGAAATGTTTAGGTTAATTCAATGGTGACACACTTGATTGATAAGTCATTCATTATAGTGGAAAAGGGACTCAATGGATCATGAAATTGTAGTTCCTGGACACTATTCGTGCTCCACTAACGAACTGCGTAGTTTGTATTCCACTTTCACTTGTGGGATATACACGTTTTTTGTCCTTTAATATGCTTGTTTGGCGATCAATTTGATTTGTAGTCCTGCATATGTTTCAGCTATTTAATCCCAGAGTTGGGACCATGTTCCCTCAAGATCACATACTCAGCGCACACAGATTTGAGTGTGAAATTCCAAAGTCACCGCAGCAGGTATGTTCGACTTCCAACTCCTTCAGTAGTTTACTGTTCATAGAGTATATGAAGATTTCGGTAAATGCCATACATCTCTCGTATCTCTCTTGTTAGTTCCTTGATGTTTCAGATTTCTGTATGCAATCCTACTTCATTGTGGGTGGACATGTTTTTCCATATGTTCAAATAAGGTTTGATTAAGAGCTTTTTCTCATTATGTTAAACTGCTTTCTATTGACTCAGGGACTACACTAATCCTCTCCTCCCTGTTGCTCCGTCAGCTATAGATGCAACTGGTCAGGTAAACCTTGGGAATTGCCAGTTTATTGGTTTATGGCATGTGAAGTCTAGAGATTTAGTGATGAGGTGGAGTTTGCTAGAGGCTTTAGCATGTTACACGCATGCAGCTTGTCAAGAATGTGATAGATATGGAGGTTTTCTGTTCCCCATTTTCTTTGTAGTACTACCTTCAATTAGGACTAGGGGTGTGTTCTAATAGTTATTGATTTTTTGACTGACTTGTGCTTAATTTCTTGAAAGTACATTTTTTGGCCCGAAACCATGGTTCGTTGTTGAGTTTTGCTTTGAAACCATGTTGCATGTGTCACAGTGTCTGACAGGGTGACAAGCACCATCGATTCACTATCCACACTTTGCCAGCGGATTTCTGGATAATTTTTTTTTGGCTCTCTCACATTATCTATATATATACTAGAGTTTGCCTATGCTTGAAGGCACGGCTCAATGTGTTTTGAATACAACTAAAATGAATTGCGAAACTATTGACCACCCCCGTCAACAAAACTAATTTATACGGGAAATTTTTTTCTTAAATTAGGATCAAACAGTTTTTTTTCTTACCCTTTAATTTGTTTAGTTCACAAAAAAACACACCAAAAAAATTGAAATTGATCAACCGATAAACAAAAATATTTCTTACCCTTTTGTTTAGTTTACAATCTGCCTTGCACTAATGTTATGCATGAAACTTTATTACTTTCTATACAGAAGAGAGTTGGGATAGGAAAAGGTTAGAGAATGTTGAAATTTTATTACTTCCCTTTCTTATTTCAAAATGCGGCTCTTTTTTTTGGCAATGAAATTTTTTTGCTTTCTATCTTTCCATAACAAAAGAGAGTTGAAATAGGAAAGGTTAGAGAATATTGAAAATAGGATTTTCCAGCCCTACGACTCTTTTCAGCCGTTGGATTTATGAGGGATAAGTTTGGGCCGTTAAATTTATGTACATAGGATTCAAATACTGAGCTGTTTTATTATATAGATATCCTGTTTTATCTAAATGTGGCCATCACTCACAATTGCAGTTTAGTTTGGGTTTGGATGGGAAAAAGCTAGAGCCTGAGAGCAATGTACTTCTGGCATCTATCGAGAACATGCAATACGCAGTGACCTTGGATGTTTTACACATGGTATCTGGCATTTCTTCTTCTTTTTCTCCGTTCTTCTCTTGCTATGATTATTTACCTTGACTTTGTTTTCCTTCCCCCGACTTGTGCTCAGGTCTTCTCTGCTTTTGGGCCTATCATGAAGATTGCCATGTTTGATAAGAATGGAGGAGTTCAGGCATTGATTCAGTACCCTGGTAAATTGAAACCTAATAATTTACACATGATTGTTACTACCATTAATTCAGTCAGTACCCTGGTAAATTGAAACCTAATAATTTACACGTGATTGTTACTACCATTTTTCAAAACTCACTCCTAAGTTGTTAAAATGCTTGGGCAATCCAGTGCAGTTGCCCTGTTAGCAGTGGCGATGGCAAGTGTATTAGATATGATTTGACGATACTCATATCTACCCTTCAATGACAAGATTGGTTTGAAAAATTGGCACCAAAATTGGTCCTATCTGATGACAATACCATATTCCCTTCAAATATCCATCATGTAATAAAGGCCTTTTCTCTTCTGTCTCAATCCCACGTTGGCCAGGGACCAGATCTTCCGAATTTGTTACGCTACCACAGGAATCTAAAAAGTAAATAATAAATATTGAAATTCAAATTTTTTTGAATAAAAATGAAAAAATAGACTTATTAGCTTATTTTTGTCTCTATTTGAAAAAATTTAGGTTTCAACCGTAATTTTTTAATCCCTCTGTCCCAAATTGTCCGCCCCTAAGTCGTTAAAATGCTTGGGCAATCCAGTGCAGTTGCCCTGTTAGCAGTGGTGATGGCAAGTGTATTAGAATAATGGGAAACGTGGAGCGCTCTCTCTCTCTCTCTCTCTCTCATCGCTTGTCGGTCTGTACCTCTTGTCTCTCTCTCACATCATTAGTTGGGATACGCGTAAGGTTGCCTGAACACTCTTAAGGTTATTAAAAAATGTGTACATTTATTTATTTATAAGCTTTTGAACGACCCCAAGCTCACATCTTCCTGGAGTCGCCACTGGTTAGCCTAGATTTTGCTGGTTATATGCCTATGTGGTTGCTCTAGATTGGCTCTATGCTGCTTTGCTTTTTTGTATTTTTGTGGGGGAGTGATTTCCAAAAACGATAATTCGGGGAACTAATTTTTTTATGGAACTTCTTTAAAGTATTCTTCTCATGGAAACATTCTTGTAGACATGATAGTTGACTACAAGTTAACGTTTTGCACCTGATTTATATTTTGTATCTTGAAATAAAACTACCAAAAGAGTGGTCATGGTTTATGCAATGCCTTAAGTTTTGGGGTTGCTAAATGCTAAATATGGTTTTGATGTTGGAATGGGCTTTCAGATGTTCAGACAGCTGTTGTTGCCAAGGAATCCTTGGAAGGGCATTGCATATATGATGGAGGGTTTTGCAAGCTCCACATTTCATATTCACGCCATACTGATCTCAGCATCAAGGTATTGTAACTAAAGCTGTTGATACGGTTCAAATACAAAAGCTTGATAGTCATCTCTTGGAGGTTTTGCATCTAAATGTTTAAGATTCTGCAAGGATGTGATGTGCAACATTCGAGTTATATGCTATTTAAGTGTCAGATCGATGACCGGTTTTGCTCCATAGTTTGATCACATATTCACATGAGATTGCATCCCAAAAATTCTCTCTTTCTGCAACTATTTTTCTGGTTTCTAATGATATTTGTGTTGTGGCTGGGAGGGAGATGGTCTCATTTTTGGAATTTTATTTTTCTATGTCTGTTGAGACGATAGCTCATTAATGATTCTCAGGTAAACAATGATCGAAGCAGAGATTATACAATGCCAAATGCTCCTATGTTGAATGCTCAACCCTCACTCCTTGGGCAACAACCTCCAACACATCCAATGGCGGGTCCAGGTCCTCAACAGTACAGTAGCTCCCAGTTCCCTCCACCTCAAGGGCTTGGAATGCCTCAGCATTCCGCAGGGTGGGGCCCATCATCAGCACCCCAGTCGACCCCCCTACAAATGCACAATCACCCTTATATGCAACCTGCAAATATGGCTCCTGGGATGATGCAGTTTCATAGCCAAAATGGGCTACCGCGTGCAATGCCCCCTTACCAGCCCCAATAGGAGTTTTATCATGAATTGTTCTCTTTGGTGTTTAGTTCTAAGTGGAGATGGCAGGTTTGAACTAAGTTGCGGAGTATGCTTTGGCCAAACACATGACCAAAGACCAATCAAATTCGCCGATATGGGTATTTTGCATTTTGAAACGATAAATTTCTTTCTTTCGTTTTTCACTGTAACTGGCATTTGGATTCGAAACAAAGATTGATCTGGTGAAGGGGTTGTTATTATTGTAGGTTGTGATAATGCTAAAACTGTCTCCTTTATTGTACTTCTTATCTATACCTGCCACTTCTTCTTTCGGATTAAATAGCTGGTCTGCGTGGTGGTTATTGATTTATCCCTTCCAGTTTGGCGTTCCTGTTTCTTTACGTTAACCGGAAGTCTCAGTTGCGACTTATGGTTGTCTAGTGACTACAGTTGGTAGTATCTCGCACGTGCAGGTCATAGATTCTCAGAATCTTCTTTAAGACTCAAGGGAGGAATGAGGATACGGGCTTTTGTGGCTCTTATATAACACATGGAGGGGGAAAAAGGAATTTCAATCTTTAATTACTTAAAACTCAACATATGTTTATGTCTAAAGTTTGTTCTTTTCTGTTGTATGGGATTTCAGAGCATTGGGAGTTTCTTGATTTGGCCAGTACAAATCATCTGGTTAGTAATGGAAAGATCCAGGCTTTCCACCATGGCGGCTTATGTCAGTCATATAATCATTTTAGTCATATCCTTCAAATTGTTGTGCACTTCCTCTCTCAATCTTCGCATTGTGCTAGCACTTTCAATCTTCGCTCTCCCGAATTTTAGTAGTTTAGGATGTGTTTTGAAGACTTTTTCACGCTCGAGCTTGCGCTCCCTCTCTCATACGCGCACGTGAATTATGTGACTTAAGCCGGAGCTTCTGCTACTATGCAGCCAACACATCTCTCTTTTCCTCCTCTACAAAAAGGACATCGATCCACACCTCTCTTTTCCTCCTCTAGGAAAAGGACATCGATCCAATCGTCTAGGAAGAGAAAAAAAACTTAGAAAAAAAAAACACAGAACAGAGGAGTTGTCCAAATGAAGGGCATGCACAATTAAAAAAAAAAACTCTAAGTAAAAGACTGGGAACAACCAACAGCCAGCCTGTCATACGTCCTTTACTATTTCCCGAAAGAATCCACTCCTATTCTTACGCATACCATTCTATGAACCTGGCCAGCCAAAAGAAAGGCCTTACAATAATACTACCCCACTTGGCAAATTAATTTCACATGTGACACACGACGTCCATTTCCTGCTTCTGCTCCATTTTACAGCAATTCCCTGCAATTTTTTATGGACCTAACAAGAGGAGAGCACTTTCCAGATTCTACAAGTACCAGTAAACTGATATCCTGAGAAGCTGACACAGTAAGAATGAGAACGAAGCCTGATGTCATCGGATCGAAAAATTATCCAATGCCCATAGAAGACCTCCCCTTCCGTCACATTTGGTGTGGGCCCAAGACAATTGTGTAGCTCCATCCCAATGTGGTGAAAAATGGGACGGGGCATCACGTGGCAGGGCAGTGAATAGTCTCCCCATCAGATCGCAATGCTAGCCAAAGAGGTCACTTTTGACAAGCCTAAACAGGAATTCCAGACCTCCCACAGACCTTAAATTATCATTTCAACACGATGGCTGGTAGATAATAGAAAATGATACTAATGGTGCAGCGAAATAAACAATACAAGTCCTTGTTCTTTAATAAGGAGATTCACAGCTAGCTACAGGTTTACCTTTTCCCACATGCACCAGCAGGAACAGAAGCTACAACTAAGCTTTCACATGGAAAATAGATCAACAAACCCCATGTCTTTCCGCCAACATCATTTACACCTAAAGCAATGAGACACGCACCCAATAGATCTGATAGAATAAGAACCTGGTCTTTCATTTTCACCTTCCATTCAAATGATGGGGTTTCGGAACCTTTTACAAAGCTTTGGTTCTTAAGCTACTAACAGGAAATCCAGCATAATTTAAAGACCAAGACACGAATCATAACAAACAAAAGGAAGAAGAGTGCAAGTGTACATAAAATGTGGAGTAACATCTACTACCCGTCCGCCTCCACAGACTCTAGGATTGAAAAGCCAAGGAGAAGCTTCATCCATGGTGTATAATCATAGCCTCCACCACAAATCTGGAGCATCACATCTACATACGGTCAATGGGCTCGGTCCTGTCCTGCACCGCCAATCGCTCCGACACATCAGCAAGTGATTTGAGATTGCATTTGATTAAGGCTTCTACAAAGTAGCATGTTTCGTCCTGGGTGTTTCCGTCGGGCACGTCTACCACAAAGGATTCTATCACTAGAGTCCCTGGTCTTCCATCAATGACTTCTGGGTGGACAGAAAGGATCGAAGAGTAGTTCTGGAAAATAGGGAAGGAAAAATTATAACAGCATGAAGATGACAAAACAAAGCAACCCAATGCCAGCGGGGAAACTATGGGTTCTTGAATTGGCAAAACAATGCTGGCAGTGAATGTAATCAAAAAAAAAAAAGGCTAGCTTCATTGTGAATATCTACTTCAATTTCCACTTATTTCTTTCTAGCTATTCAACAAATTACACCATAAGTGGGGAGCACACCTAGTTTTTCCTGCAAATCCTAGGTAATGCAATTACTTACATCTCAAGCTCATTTACTACTTTGCATGTTCTTAGCCAAAAGGGAAGGAGTCACTTTTTTCCCAATAAAAAATACTTCTACAAGAAAAATTCAAATACGCAAACAGTGACCTGAAAACAAAAGGTGAGCAAAGATAGCTAAAATGAAAAAGAAATGGTTTTCAAGTTTTCATACCCTGAGTCTGTGATCACCACCCACAATCCTGATGCTAAGGATATGCTCCTCGTCGTCAAGAATTTCCAACCTTTCAGTGCTGGTTGTGGCCGGAAGCCCCGATTTAACATCAACTTCTCTTAGACTCCCAATTTCAAGATTTCCCTTCACAACACACCTGCTGATGAACGGCTTGTACTTTTGCGGCTGATCAAATCTCCTCACCAAGGACCAAACCTGAGTCAAAACAGAAACATTTTCAGGGAGCACCCAAACAAATTGTTGAACTCCAGAAGACCAATAACTCATAAATCTCCTCAACAACCAGATAATCCGATACCTTGTAAAGACAACTATCCAGAATCATAAGGGCCAAAAAAAAAATGAAGAACCGAACAACCATCCAATATTTGCCTAACAAAATACATTGGGTATCAGACTTTTTTACGGGTAATTTGAGGAGGCGCAAACTCTAATCTCAGTATTGCAGAAACAGCATCAGGCTAATGCAAGGGCATCATATTTTATCCAGAGGGCAGTTAATAGCACGGTGCATAATTAACTTTCAATTATATGCATATCAAAAAATTTTTTTTTAACAGCAATTATATGCATATCTTATCCAGTTATCCTTACATGTTTCTTTTTCAAAATTTGCCAAATATAGGAAAGTATATCATCAACCGTTTTTCTCCAAATAAGGGAACTTTCGCAACCAACCAACAACGGAGTCCTCCAATATCTAGAGAGAGAGAGAGAGGGAGGGAGGGAGGGAGAGAGATCATCTAACACAAATGTAAGCTAAATTCCATATTGAGAAAGCTAGGGAAAAAAATGAAATAAAAATAAAAATCCGAAAACAATCATTTGAGCCATGAGAAAACAATTTGCGCAATTCAGCTGGGCCTGAAACAACACTTCTTCTATCGTCAAAGCAATGCAAATAAAAACTAAGAAAACCATACATAAGATTCAAACTTCTCAGCAAGAGAAACTGAGGCCGAAAAGAGACTGCAGATCGAATTGCAAAGTATCGGTCAAACATAAAAAGTCAACCACGGCACCACTAGAATTATCCAAAACCAGAAATCTAAACAATTGTCCGCCACGAATTGCATAGAACACCATCGAATCTCAACAATATCCGTAATCGAATTGACCTAGATTAGAGAAAAACCTAAGTTCGTCATCAATCCCGACGCCTTTTTTGCGGTGGTTAGTAACCGCTTCAGCTTAATCATAATTCCGCAACACCACAGTCAACGTGTTTTTCTGCTTCGACTAAAATTCAAAATCTACAATTTGCTGCAGCAAAATCTAAAACAATAATCTAAAATCTGTTTCCACGTGTCTATCGCAAGCACCACCAATAAATGTAACAAGTGACTACGAATCGGAAATTATAGAGAGTTTCTGATTATTACGAGATGGACGGGGGCCTTGATGTGCTTGACTAGAGTGGAACTGCATTGATTCTCAGCGGGGTAGTGTCTGTGGTGCTTCCGAATGTACTCTTTCTCCACGCTGCTAAATCCATTAGCGTTCATCTCTCTCTTTCTCTCTCTCTCTCTCTCTCTCTCTCTAGACGTATAGCAGCAAGCTCCTTCCGAAGTCAGCTCTCTCTCTCTCTCTCTCTCTCTCTCTCTCTCTCTAGAACCGTAGCATCAACAACGCAACGCAACGCAACGCAACTCTGTCTATCTCTACGTACGCCTGGGGAATAATTGAGCGGTAAAGCCTCCGATGACGGAAAAGGAAAACTTCCCCACGAACTCGAGTCGAGAGTTGAGTCAGCAGGCAGCGAGGAAAGCCAGCGCCATAGGTAACGGTTGTTGCATTTATTTTAGCGGAAGCAACCTCCACCCACTACAATCTCATCGCCTCAACTATAATAATATTATTCACGATATACACACATACATTGTATATATATATATACACACACAGATAGAGATAGTTAGATAGATAGATACAGTGTTTCGTTTAGATTTTTCTTATCGCTTTTGCTTTGCTTTGCTTTGGTTTCAGTATTATCCTGAAAGGCAATATATATGCCCTGGGGAGCTTGTGAATTTACTCATGTGCCACTTGTTTTGTCCGTTTCTTCCTTCTTTTTGTACAGTGACATATAATGTCTAAGATGCCCTTTCGATGAGGGCAAAAAGCAGCGAAACAAGCCGCTTTGCTTTCTCTTGGTCTTGTTGCTGTAAATTTTCTTTGAAAGAATTGGAGAATTTTTTTTAAAAAAACTTTAAAACGTTTTTTAAATGTCCACCACGATTCTGTGTATCATTTTTAATTATTTATATCTCTTAATGTGTATTACTAAAAATATACAATATGAATTTTGTTTGATAAATCTCAATTATTTCTATAAAATAATTATTTTAAAAATGAGGAGTGTTAGGTACAAAGAAAATCTACCTAGAAATTACCCCGAATGGGCAAATCAACAGTACAGATACAATTCAAAGTGAATCTGTACCATTGATTTGCTCGTTCGGGGTCATTTCCGGATAAATTTTCTTTGCACTTAGCATCTCTCTTTAAAAATATAAAACATAATATATGTTGAAAGATACTCCCTCCGTCCAGATTTAATAGTCCCTCGTTCAGTTTTAACCGGATAAAAAATAAGTTATATCTTTAAATTGGTAATAAATTTTATATCATATAAGAATTTTGTTTGATCGATATCAATTAGTTATATAAGACAATATTTTTAAAATTACATAAAATATTATAAATTACAATATATAATCGATTGAAAAATGACACTGACACCCAAAAAGAATTATTAAATCCGGACGAATGAAGTATAAATCATTAAAAATGACACGCAAAACCGTAATAAATAACTAAATTGGGACAAGGGAGTACTTGAGCATCCACGTAAGGATCTTTATTTGGTCATTTTCGGTAAAGTACCGAGGAAACGTTCAACTTTGGACTTGCATCAGTCTCGTCTCCCCAACATTTCATTTTACAAATGCTACAATTCCTCTTTTCTTTCCGCAAGTAACTGTTCAACCGGTAGAAGTATTTTAATAGTTTTCTTAATTAAATTTTGTTTTCGCTTGCTTTAACATTCTAATGTAGTAATGGAATATCCCTATGTCCCTAAATAAATGTCCAGCGCACAAATTTGGGCCTTTAAAATGATGCATTTTACTAAAAAACTTAAATTTTTTTTATAACTTAAAAGAACTCATTGATATCTATTAATTTGTGAAAAAAAATTGATTTTTTTAACGAAAAAAATACATCTTTTTAAGGATCTAAGTTTGTGCATCGAATATTTATTTAGAGACAGAGTGAGTATATTTTAAAAATGGAATAAAGAAAAATAGTGGAATAGCTTTGATATAAAGAGGTTGATACAGTATACATTTTAAAACGTAACTAAAGTAATAAAGTGACTTATCCAAGCTAAACCCAGCATTTTCCACGCTCTTTCTTGGGCACTTTGCCCCCGCTCCAACGACGACATAGCCTAGCCCTTTTGTGGTTATACATATTATTATTTCCACAGCAGGTGGAAACGGTGGGTTTGCCGACCACCATCGTTGTGGGTTTTACAGTGCATTTATTGGTGATCTGAACTTCCGTTCATCTTGTAAAGGCCAGCTTACCGAGTAGTAGATTCGCACAAAAAGAGAAAAGAAAACAGCTTGATCGATGATCTGAACTGTTCATATTGTAACCTCTACTATTATTGCATAGATGATGCCCTCTCAATCTTTTATTCTCCTTAATTTGATTATTTAAAATATATTTTTAATAAAACTTCATTGTTTACACTGCATGGTCGCTCAGTACTCGTGTAGACTCATTATGTGACTTAGGTAACCCGACGTGATATATCGCGCCAAAGAGCCCGGTACTGGGAGGCTTCACGCCGTAAAATTTGCTTAGACAGCGCATGTGTTGTCCATAGAGATTAGATTAATCGAAGAGCTTTTTTTTTTTTTTTCAACATTATATACATCAGCAGGAGTTAGTAAGAGGTGTTAGAATTAGCAAGAGGGGGCCCAGAGGTTATCTATAGTCTCAGCTCCCAAAGCCCCGTCCTCCGTTTGACTTGAATCCTGATCACTACTGGAATAAGAAAGATGAGCAACTAACTTCACTAGAAATCGTTCTCAGAGAACATGGTTTACACGCCATGCATTATATATATATGTATATATATAATTATAAATAAACGAGATTGTGGCGTACCTTATTCCGGAGCCGATTACGGGAGGTGGTGCTTGGAAAGTTGGGTGCACGTGATTGAGGAGGAGTAGGAGTAGAAAAGTTCGTACGACCCAGCCCATAAAAACTATTCTGATCTGGGTTTATAATTAGAGAAGAGAATTGTGGAGTCAATTAAGCTTCTTTTTTTTCTTTTTTTTTCCCGTTCTACAGTGGAGTATTTCCATCCTCAATGACCCTTACCTTATCTGCAAATGTAAGCATGATTTGTCAAAAAAACTAAACCAAACCTTACGTACCCGCAAATTGAATAATTAATTGTGATTGGGGCTCTCAGTCAGTCAGTCAGTCAGTCACGGTCATTTTCAGCTGCAGCTTGCATTGATCAGGTCAAGGAATTTTGTACAACAAAGAAAAGATATATATATACAGTCCAGATCGAATGAGGAATTCCTTACGGCCTTACGGTGCGGTACTCTTCTTTTTCGATCGAATTGCGACGATCCGAGCCGCTCAAAGTGTGCAGAACTTGATTTTAAGAGTACACGCGAGAAATTGGCAAAAAAATTGATCGGGAAGGGCTTGATCCGAGCAGTTTTTTACTGAACCGTTCAATAAAAAACTGTTCGAATCAAGCCCTTCCTGATCATTTTTTTTGCTGATTTCTTATAAGTCCCTTTAAAATCACGTTCTGATCACTTTGAGAGGCTCGAATCGTCGTAATTCGATCGGAAAAAGGGAGTCCCGCACGGTAAGATCATGCGGGATTCCTTAGGATATCCGGACTGATATATATATATTTCAACCAACCCACCTTAATTACAGGGGATATATGGAAACATATATATATGGACAAGAAACGGGTCAATGATTTGAAGGGATATACTATATGTATGGAGGAGCCATGGAGGATTTCTTTGACATTGAGGCGACTAGATAAGATCAGATTTCTAGACACATTTTCTTTTGTATGTATCTCGAATTTATAGAAATGACTTCTTACCTTCTCTTTGTTCCCCCGACCCCGCTATTTAAAAGTAAAAAAGGCCCAAAAAAATACTACTAAAAAGAAGGTAAGAAGAAGTGGTAAAAGCAAATAAAGAGTGGAAGAAGAGTTGTACTGAAGAATCTTTTTCAGAATCATACCAAGTTCATTTGTGGATTCATTTTACTGGACTATATCAGTTGCTGGTTGGTTTTTTTTTTTTTTTTAAGAAAACCATCTCATCACTCATTTTTAATTTTCTATCTTTCCAAATGGCAGATCAATGGAGACGTCACCGTGATCTGGTGAAGTCATATCGTTGCATCACTACGAGAAATGGAGCTGCTTTTTGTGACAGGAGTAATTACCGACGCAAATGATCACTGTTTGCAACGGTAAATTAACCCGTCGCAAAAAACAACAACAACTGTTATTTGTGATTATTTTTGGCCGGGTAATGGATAAAGGCAAAAGGCCTTTCCTAATTCCTACGGCAACAGCTATTCATATTTTTCCCCGAATCCTCACAAATTTAAGTTAAACGTCGTAAATACTTGCTGATTATTAACCGCTGCAACGGTATTTTCCGACGCAAAAAAAGTTTTGTTTCTTGTAGTGCATGGACCCACATAAAAATAAGCCCCGTTGATTAGTAGAAAGATATATATATATATACACACACACACGGCAAGTGTGTGTGATGGAAATCTAAAATTTCTAACGAGTTCTCAGCCGCAAAATTAAGTTAGGAGTAAAACGAAGCAGCTGAGAGTTGAGAGAGATGGCAGGTAGAGCATCAAAACTTTGAAAACGATTGGTTTCCACTTTTGGCTTCTTATTTAGCTGAGAGAGAAAAAATCACTCTAAAGTTTAATAAATGAAACGGATTGTGATTTTGTGATTTGTCTTCCATAAAATTATGCAAAGAAATTGAGCAGCAAATATTTTCACCGTTCAGTCTTTGCTACTCCCTCCGTTCCTAAATTGACAAGTCCATTATGAAAAGACATGCAATTTTCGGACTAAAAATTAAAGCACTTCCGTGTATCGTTTTTCAAATTTCTTGACACCGAATTAAAGATCGCAATTAGTTTTTTAATTTGGTGTCAAAAAAATTATAAAACAATCCATAGAAGAGCCTTATTTTTTTCCCGAAAATTGCACGTTATTTCGCAGTGGACTGTCACTTAGGAAAAGGTGGAGTACTTTTCTTTAGTTTCCAAAAAAACCAAAAGAGTAGGAAAATAATTAGTTTCCATTCTTTTCTTATTCTTTTTTTTATCGGACATTCTTTCCTTACCTTCCAAACAGAGTGTGGCTTTTTGGACCAAGATGCTTCGGATTTTCCAAACTTCGCCTCCATGTTTGTAGCCGTGGTGTGAAGTTTGCGGCCGTGGTTTCCATATTTGCCAATAAGCCAATTTTTCTCCATATTTGCCAATCAGCCAAAAATAAGTCAATAAGTCAAATTTTTCGTCTTTATTCAACAAAAATTGGATTTCGATCGTAATTTTTTACTTTTTAGATTCCTCTCGTCATAACGAAACAATAATCCCCAAAAAATTGACAAAAACCTAACAAATGCGAAAAAAATTTAAATAAAGACAAAAAATAAACCACTTGACTTATTTAGCCGAACAATCTTATTGAATATAGTAGTATTTTTTTGACAATGAAAGTTACATTCTAAGAGTTACTATTACGGAACACTACATCACTTAAATAAAGTCCAAAGCAACTATGTTAAGCCCATAATACTCCCTACATCTCTATTTTGTAGTCCCTCGTTTCATTCTTTCTTTGTTTTTGAACTGCCTCGTTTCATTCTAACCGAATAGTAAATTGATTATATTTTCAATTGGTAACACTTTTTATATGCATTATAGATCTTGTTTGATAACTCTCAATCAATACTATTAAACAAAGTTTTTGAAATCACCTAAAATCTCATAGATTTTAAGATATGCTCCCTCCGTCTGAAAATGTTTGTCCGGTCCGCAAAACGAGGACTCCAAAATAATGCATTTCTTTCAAGAAAAAGTTTGACCTTTTTTCATAAATTAAAAGAACTCATCGATATCTAGTGAATTATTGAAAAAAAATTGAATTTGTCTTGCAAAAATTGTACTCCCTCCGTCCCTTATTTATAGTTCGGTATTCCATTTTAGGCTGTCCCTTAATAAGTGTCCATTTTGTAAAGTTAATGGGTAAAAGTTGGTGAATTGTCTATTTTGTCCCTAAAAGTAGATTCCATTTTAAAAATTAAGTGAGTAAAAGTGTAATGATGATGGGTAAGTAGGGAAAGTGGAGGAAAAAGTTGATGTGAAAGGTATAATGATTATGTCTTTTTAATAAGTTGGAATTACGAAGCAGGACACTTAAAAAGGGACGGAGGGAGTATTATTTTTACATCATCGTTTTGAGGATCGGACAAACATTTTGAGATAGAGGGAGATCAATTGAAAAGTGACACGGACTTCCAAAACGGACTAAAAAATTGGGACGGAGGAAGTAATTCTAAAAATACCCCTATACAGAAAAATTAATAATCAATTATTGCATTCGGCAAAAAATCTTACTAATTTATTTCATCCCAGAAGAGAGGGGAATAGGGGATCAAAATTCAGTTTGGGAAACGTGTGTTGAGGAGAGAAACGTAATTTGATAATGGAATACTTTGTGAGCAGCCATGGAAATACTTTCTAGCTCACATATGATTTGACACACAAAAATATACTGTACTACTTTATAAGGTTGAGTTAAATAATGGAAGTATCACACAATAGTGAGAGATTCACATGTGCCCCAACTATAAGTGTTAAACTAAACAAAAAAACAAAATCTGCAATTGGAAAGAGACAAAATTAAGTGTTTATTGGGAAATTTTTTAAGCTAGCATATGGCATCATCAATTGGTGGACTGATTTGATTAGGTGGGATGGTTATGCCGTTGATTGTTAATGTGTATAATTGATTAAGAAAGAATCTTTTTTTTTTTAAATTTGGACAGCCGTGAACCCACCGAGAGAGAATCACTAAAGGTTAGTTAAAAGGTGATTCAAATTGCATTAGTGTGATCTGTTATCAAGCATTAATTTGGCACCCACCCATCAATTTAAAATTCTGAGAGAGGTAGTTGATGTTTCGTCAGTCCAGTAGGGATTAGCATCATGAATTTATAATTTACCTAAATGGAGCTGCTTTGTGAGGTTATTTCTTGTAGTCTTCCACCTAATTATATCGTGCTTGTACTCCCGCTCAAATCGAAGGAACATGGACTAATTGGATAGTATACTGTTGTTGTTGCGTTTTATTAAGAGGTCAAGGGTTCAATCCTCTCACCCAATTACGACTTCTTGATGTACCGAGTCAGGATACCGACTTTGCTGATTGACTATGACCTCCCAATATGCAAAATATAAGAAAGAGTAATATCAATGTACATAATTGTATATCCTTAACTGGCGCTTCAAAAGGCGAAACTCTCGTCGTAGTTTGGTGACCTGAAGATCAGAAACAGAGTAGTCCGTCTTTATAACCTATCTTGTTTGGAAGCTTTAACATGCTGCTACTGTGGTGAACCAAAAAATTTGACCACTGATAGAGAAGGAATGACCACCACGAAAAAGACTTCATAAAGTCCCTTTAGAAGAATCTTTCCTTAGACTACAGAGCAAAGAATAAAGTTCACAAGAGAGTATTTCAAAACGTGAATTCTAGATTCTTCCAAATAATTGCAGCAATAGCTTCTAACTTTGTAGCTCCTGAGGTCCCTCGTGGACATCCCACAAAAGTGGAACGATAGTTGATTTTAACAAAACCCCGTTTTAACATGTGGAAAAGAAAACACGTAGAGCTTGGGAATTAAAGTTGTACTTTGCTTGTTTTGGTACGAAGGTCATTCTAAATGAACAAAACTAGACCCCGGAAAATTGTCTAAAAATTATAAGACGAGATTCATTTTGGGTGTGAGTTACCCAATTTGATCAAAATCCGTCCGTTCGCCACCCCTAGGTGTAACCTCCTTGTACTTCTAAAGTCGAATCTACACCCTCCATACGCATATTTCCTTTTCCTTTTTGTGTGTGCCCATGATGGATTTTTTCAATGAATATCGTTTCTCCTCTTTTTTTTTTAAAACCATTTTCCTCTAAAAGTAAAAGAAATGGTATTTATACAGTAATCCTTGGAAAAATGCCAAGACGGGGAAAAAGGATCAAAAGAGAAATGGAATTCTAAGCCCGTTTGGTAGGTACGGTTGGTCACCATCATTTTGTTTTGCCATTATCTTTGAAGCCCTTTTACGCACACATGCATGCATCTTATCTTCTCTGAATTAGAAGGGGTTCGGTTAATTCCCTTTGGAAAAGAATTAGAAGGGGTTGGATTTTCTCCTCAGAACATAATTAAAGGCCAAGACCAAGAGGATTTAAAGACTTTCTCTGACTTTTCCCTTTTCTGGTTCTTATCTCTACAGCCACAAACAACAATAAAACCAAAATGACTATGAACATTCCCTACAGTATTGGGTTTTGCAGCCTTCATTTTGGAAAAGAAAAGTACATTGGATAGAGCCCAAAAAAACAGATACTGTTCCGAGTCAAAACTCACGAAGTAGTCCAAGAAATATGGATTGGGTTTGGCCAGATTCCCATTAGAAAAAGGACAGTTGCGCTTGTTTCCGTAAGATAAAACAGTCTGCTGACAAGAACGTCCAGGACTTTTGCTTCGAGTAATATCGGAGTACGTCAAGTTTCTGTCCCGAATCAAAATTATCAACTTCATTTACCCCGTATACCTATTTATTATGGGCGGGTGGATGCGCACCACCCATAAGCAGTTCCTCCCGACAAACAGTTCCTGATTTCTACAAAGGAGCCAAGAAACTAGAAGCAGTACACTGAATTAACAAGACAGGGAATTGCATACCGTTTAGCAACGGCAAGGACAAGGAACTACCTGAGATAGGCATAGAATACATGATAATAACTTATGAGAACAGGTAACACATTGATCAAGGTCAATGTAAAATAGGTAGGCAACTCTTTCAAATACTGAGGTGAAAGAAAGCAACTCACAAATGACTCCTTGTGTTGTTGGTAGATTACTACGAGCAGAAAGGTAAAGCCGAAATCCCTAGTCTGATGCAGAACCATAAGGTAGGAGAGCATTCACATCGACAAATAACTAAGAAAAAAGAACCATGTATTTTGATGCTGTGGACTGTATTGAATTTTCAGAAAAGAGAGACAACTCGGGAATGGTAATGTATGAGTTCCATTGTAGTCCCAAAAATACATTGACAAACTAAGAACGAACACCAATATTCATCTTTAATCCACTTCTCCACCAAATGTCCTCCACTTTCGCACCTAGCCCATAAATTTAAAAACCATCTATGTAGCCAACTCTACATAGTTGGAACAAAACATGTCTAGAGTTGAGTTGTTACCAAAAAATGCACCCAGTGAATCTCCAGCAAGCTTCACATTCTGCTTGATCAGCTGTTGTCAACATTATCGGCTTCCTTGGCGACTTTGGGGATGCCTATCATCTCTTCTTGAATTCCTCCCCATTCTCCAACATCTATTCTTCATTAGCTTCCGCGGAATTAGTCACATTCTCATCTACTCAAAATCCTGAGTCTCTCTGGAATCTCTCTTTCTCAGCTTTTCCATCATTCTCCTCTATTGCAGCCTCACCAGCTTCAGTAACTACCTGAAGAAGTTCCAAAGGTGTAGCTGCGGGGTCCAGCTCAAGGCAGCCCTTTGGAGAATTCTGAGCTTCTTGGCCTGTAAGCAAATAGTTGGGGACTAAATGAGAAAACCGAAACATCTCCTCTTTCGGTATTCTCCTTACTTTCATGTAATCCGCATCCCTGCGAAATACCGTCTTTAATCCAGCAACCTTGACAAGAGGAGCGACAAGCACACCTTGATTCTCATTGAAGTCTTCAAGAACTTCCACCATGTCATACTTGTGAATCACTTCATCTGGGGTGTGTTCATTCCAATCAGAGGCCCAGTTTCTGTAAAGGGCCCACGCATCCCCCTTCTTTGGCAATATGCAAACAGTCCCACGTGGACCTTTTGTCCAATTAACTTTGTGCGAAAACGAATTTAGTGAGTTGGTGACTTCGTGTTTCCCAATCCTAAAATCCCCACAGGTTTTAAAGAAACCAGAACCAACCCAGTCCAGAGTACTACTAAACTCGCTGTTTGTTTTTGAGTTAAGCCAACTGATCCGCATCTTGAATGGGTTTAAGGATATTACCTTATGAATCATAGCATAGAAACGTGGCATGCCATCGTCACTATCATATGCAGACCAAACTTGGTTGTCATCAAAAGCACTTTCTGTCCGGTCTGAATCAAAATCATGAAAATCAGGATCTGGTACGTTAATTGCCGCTGGTCCAAGGTCCTCTTTATCTGCATCCTTGGCAGAAGTACCACGAGACACTCCAATCCCATTCAGTTCATGAGTTTCACCTTTAACAGAGCTTTTATCTTTCTCTTTTTTGCTATTCTTCAATTTGTCTTTCTTTGAATTTGCTGACTTAGCCTCTGAGTTCAAATCACTTAACTTCTTGCAAATCTCAATCCGAGCCCTTGCCACAAGCATGTTCCGAACTTCAAGCGGTGTCAACTCTCTGGTGCTGTTTGGCTTACCATAATTTCCAGAAAATCCATAGACATGGACCCTATCTGCATCAGTTCCAGCATTTCTCAATCCAAAATCATTTCCCATTGCTGTCTGTCCTCCATAACCATGTCTTTGTCTCAAGAGCCTCTCCCACTCACTGGTCGCCTGTGTTTCCTCCCTCGCTCTCTTCAGTCTCTCATTTACCTGCTGAATAACACTTGCAGCTTTTTGAGCTGTAGAAGGTTCAGAGACTGTGGTACCCACTCCAGCTGTTCTAGTGAATTGACCCTGTTGGAGTTTTACATGATTAAACGAATTAAAACCTGCTGACCTTCCTGGTCCCGCATATCTTCCCGGATCAGATGGATTACCGTTAGTGGCATGATGTCCTCGATCCTGGTAGCTTTGGCTAGATGATGAGTTAAATGGCTTAGAAAAATTCGCAGGTGGAGCTGTCTCTGAAGCCAGAAAAGCCTGTTGACAGTTGGGGCAAAGGAGAGTGTGATTGAGATATGTCCTAAGATACTCATAATGCATCTTGCATCGATAGCAGATTGTCCAGAAAGTATCGGCTCTTGGATATGGTGGAGGGGGGTGTGCTCGGGCAGTATTGTTCTGCGTCTTTAAATTTGAAGTTGTACTGTTTGGGAAGTTAGGAAAACCATTTGCAGAATGAACCCCAGCCTTGGTTGGAACTTTCTGTTGCAACCCCCTTGAGCCCCTCCTTTGGTTATAAGCTAACCTCTTAGCTTTGTCAGATATCAAACTCCAGGCCTCTGAAAGGAGTTTAAATGCACCCTCTGCACCAACAGTTTTGTTTTTATCAGGGTGAAGCATCAGAGCTAACTTTCTGTATTGTTTCCTTACTGTTTCATCGTCAGCATAGGGGTTTACACCAAGTATCCCATACCAATCCACTTCCCCACTAATCTTATTCTCCGCAGCGGTGTACACATCAAGCGTGGTCAGCATTTGGGGAAGACCATCAAGTCCAGGATATAAAGTTTGGGCCTTCAACACAAATTTCTTTGCACCAGCAAAATCCTTCTCCGTTAACTTCCTCTCAGCAATTACTTTTGCCCTGACGGCCTCGTCTTTATTACATTCCATAACTTTAATGGTCAACCTCAATGTTTACTTCAACTTTTCTTTCTAGGTTTAAAGTTAGCAAGAACCTTTTTTTACCCAAGAACAAGTGTCAGATGCTACAAAAAGAGGTACAGATTGTACAGTGCCTGATTACCTGATTCAAAACAAAGAGGACTTACTATAATCTACACATAAAACGCATTAAATAACAAAAAAGCAAACAAATTTTCCAATGAGAAGTGAACCACGGGTTTTGTGCACTCTGCCGAACTTAGAAACAATAACAGTACATTCCTGTCAAACCCAACTGAGTCCAAATGAATATAGAGCTATAATAATTGTTTGAAAGCATTTTAACTTTCTTATACAAATCGCATACCCATTCAATTCTTCACTACCACCAGTCCTTGAACTGTTTTGGAAACAAATCTCGCTGTTTGAATACAAATGAGGCTCTTTCTTAAAAACACAATGTGGAAAAATACCATACTTATTAGCCAAGTCCATACATGCCTAGAAGAGTGAGCACACAAAGATGTCATTGTTTAGGGACGCCAAGCTTCACATATTTACTATAATTGTCGGCCAAACCTATTTACCATAATTGTTGGCCAAATCTAAGCATCAGGATCTGTTTCCGCATTGATCACTTATTAAGGATTCCAAAACTCGTGCATGAAAAGCAACTTGATTAGCTTCATTACAGAAAGTTCCAAAACACTATAATCATCTAGATCTTCAATCCCTTCATTCCAACAAACCAATTTGGGAAACAAATCTCACTCGTTTGGATGTATATGAGTCTCTTTCTTTAAAAGTACCATCATTAGTGGCACAGATCTATACATTGCTAGGGCCTAGGGGAATTGTTTAGGGACCCCAAAATTTACAATATTCATCGGCAACAGCTATGCACCTGCTTGAGTATCAGGGCCTTGATTTACATCATGCAGGGACTTGATATTTTACATACACGAAGCACATTAGTTTCATTAGGTAGACAAACACCTAATATTTCAAGCAAATATATTTATTCTCCCAGCAAATCCAAATGCCATTACTATTCAAATAAGCGAGTTATTAGTCATAACTTTGTCATATCCATTGGGCTCTTCAATTCCCACGATCAAGAGAACAGATCTGGAAACAAATCTCATTGGTTTGGATACATAAAAGGCTTTCTAAACGAGCACAATGTAGCAGAAAAAGCACGAGTGAGTACACACACAGAATATCCATTGTTTACAATTAAGGTGTCTAAATCTCAAAACATGACTCTAAATTTCTAATCATTGGACAAATCAGCATTTATAACCTTTTATCAAGTCTCCGAAATTCATCCGCATGAAAAGCAGCTCGATTAGTTACATTAGCCCAAAAAAGCACTTTATGTTTCAAAGCAAAAGTTTCTGCTCGGCTTTCCCAGTCTGTAATCTAGATGCTACTATCGTTGAAACAAGTCAATTGTCAATCGAATCCTCATTAAATATCAACACAGCATCGAAATGAAACTGCAAATTAAAACGACCAACTACACAAACAACAAACCACTAAAGCAAGAACTTCAAGGGCAGTTCAGGAAGAGAAAAAAAAAAAAAACCTTCGAGGCACAAAATATGTTGCGTAACGGTTAAAATTCACTGCATGAAAAAAGAAATCTAGAAATCAAATTGGAACAAAAAGAATTTGACTTGGATCTATCAAATTGAACTGCAAAAACAACTATTCAACTGTCAAATTTCTCCATTTTCTAATCCTCGAATTGGTACCCCAAACTGAAACCCTAGAAAAGTGGAAGCATGTCATACAAAAATGTCTAATTTGAGAGAGAATCGAAAGATACGAGTGATTACCTCTGGAGTGATGAGCAAATTTGAATCAGATATTTGGGTTGAGTTGAGCTTGTGATTTTTCCCACCAAAAAGAGAGAAATGGAAAAGACCCAAAGGAGCGAGGAAAACCCAAAAGCCTACGAACAAACCCAATTGGAACTCCCAAATGCGAAGCCTCTCTGAGAAATGGGCAACTAAAGGTAGGCGTGGGCTTTGTTTTTATATTTATTTGGTTCCAACTTTTTCTTTTACCCTAACTTGGCACCTTAACTAGGGTTACCTTAACTAGGGTTAGTTTATAACTCAAGTTCAAAAAGATTTTTTCATGGAAAAGAAGTGCTACGGGGAGAGTTCGGCCTAACTTTTTTATTTTGACTTATTTTTGTTGTTCGTGAACTTTTGCTAATTTAGCGTTCGATTTTAGATTATTTATTTACGATGGCAAGAAGGATGAAAGAGTAAATAAAATTTATAATTCAAACTTGAAAAAGTTTGGAAACGACAAAAATAATCAAAAATTTGTCATGTTCAAAATAGTTTTTTCGTTAGTGAAAATTTTAATAGTTTTTTTTTTCTTTTTTAGGCATAATTTTATAAAACCTAGTAAAATTTAAAAAACAAAAACAAAAATGAGCCAATATAATAAATTAGGCCAAACCATTATTTCAACGACCAATTGGCTGGTACTATCAATTCGACTTATATCGACAATAATTGAAGAGCTTTAAATAATGTTGTGGGCCAATGCATCAGATGAAATCCGTATATGGTAAAATTTTGCGATGATTTAATCGCTGTCCATTTATGCAAGATGGATTAATTTGTCTTGATTAATCGAAATGAAAGTTTTTTTTTTGGTAAATAATCGAAAGGAAATTAAGTTGCGAAAAGTCTCGAAAGAAATTAATGTCGTAGGTCACCCCAAAAGTATTGTTACTGTACCCATTTTCAAATATGGATTGCACTAATAAATAAATAAATAAATAAATTGATCCAGATTGGCATTATAGCTAGGTCAATTAATTGATTCTCAATCCAATGACACGTCTCAAAATCTCGGAAAGAGTAAAACAATGGACAATTCGTAGTTTACATTGTTATACAAGGGACAAATTTCCTCTTTATTTCCTCCACAAAGGTTAAAGTGAGGAATATTCTCAAGTTGAAATCCCCTCTCCTGCTCTTTTAACATACTATCAAAATAAGCACTCCCTAATGTTCAGTTCCGAATTCTATATGAGGCTCTCTTCTACTTTTTTTAAAATATATTGTTAAATATATGAGAGAAGAAATGTTTTTATTGAATTCGATAATGAAACCGTATAATGAGACCTTTATTTATTCAAAGAGAAAAAACCTAACTATGAAAAAGAATCATTCCAATTATAATAAAATCGCAATCAATTACAATCAAATCATGATCTCAATATCCCGATATTATTTAGTATATCCAAGGATTCTAACATGGACATGCATTAAAACGAAATTGAGCCGTTTACAAGCCTTGGGTACTGGACTCGTACCAAGTCCGTGTCTAAGGCCATCCACAATGGTATAATCAAAAGTCAAATGTTTTTTAAGTTAACAATGTTTGTGCAAAAGATGGCTCACAATGGTATAATCAAATTTAGCAACATCCTTAGAAATAATCAAATTTTGGGTTTTGGATAACCAAAACTAGCAACCTTTTTCAATAATCAAAATCTGTGGACTTCATACCACATAAATTAACTAATTCCAAAATTTGTATACACGCATGTTTCAACTGCTATTTTCTTCTTTTCTTCTTCGCCTCTATATCTTCTTCACTCCACCAACAAATTATTTATCTTTCTTTCCCTCTAAAAGTGAAACTCATATCTCTCGATCATCTACAATTCAAGTAATCATCGTCGGATTAAGGTACTTCACTTTTCTTTCTCACTTCTATTTTATTCTTTTTTTTCAAAATTAAGAGAAGGAATCGATATATTTCTGCCAAAAAAAAGCTGTAATGGTGGGAAGTAAATAGCAGAAAACTGAGAGAGAGAGAGAGAGAGATTATAGTGAATCCCTTATTTTGGTTATGTACTTGGAGTGACCATTGTGGATCTCAACAAACATTGTTAAGCTTAGCAAACTCTTAAATGAATAATCAAAAGCTGATGTGTCAACTTTTGATTATCCATTTTTGATTATACCACTGTGGATGGCCTAAGAAAGATGAAATACATTCAGCAATAGAAACATAAAAATGATCTATGATTGCTGGTTCTTTCTCAAATGTTTTGAGTACTTGTTTGCCTTTCTTGGTAGACGTGTCGCATCTTAATCCTCTCAAATGCAAGAACCAGCAATCATCCAAAAAAAGTACTCAAAACGGTGATTTGCATTTGAAAGTTGAAACATCCTGGATAAGGGTAATTCATGCTATGAATGCATCTGTTTCAATTACCAAACTGCAAATCTTATGCTGCTTGGCCAATTGCAGGCCATCCCGAATGGCCCATAACTCAGCCGCTAAGTTGCAGCTCGATTGCATGAGCGTTCCTGTGAGAGCCAGCCACCCACAGCCCATTGTGGTTCCTGACTAGGCCTCCCATACTCGCTTTTTACCAGTATTTTCTCTCAAAAGCGCCATCTGTACGTGTTGAGTTTAAGGAATCCAATTGAGTTTACTGAGGATCTCATTTGCAACAAGGACCAACTGGCTTCCATGGCTAACCAATGCTGCTGGTTCAAAGATGGATTTGTTTCTGTTTAGTAGCTCCAAATAATTAAGATGACAAGCAATGGGCAAAATGATTTTCCGAGGAACTCCAGAAGAATGAACAAGAGAGGTACAGTGGTACAGTACCATTGGCAAGAATCTCGTCGATTCTTCAGCAGAAACAACTACAAGATGAGTGTGAGAAGAACTACGCGCGAATTAATTTCAGTTTAGCCTACTCTAGATGTTTATAGTCTGAGGCTACTTTTAGGCACATGACTGCATGTGAGATCTAAGTAATTAGGACTCAAGAACTCACACACACATATGTATGTATGTTGGGCCCGGAGTGCCCCCATAGATTTGGTTACACAATGTCACTCCCTGCGACAGGTGACAGCTCTAAAAACAAACTTGCGGGTGCGATGTCGAATGCCATAAAATACTTAATTGAAACCTTCGCTAACACCAATTGGTTTTAGAAAAGATGATGGAAAAACGGTCCGACATACTAAGCCTATAGAGTTTAATACTTAATAAATGAAATGAACATGCATGTTGCTCTTTCGTCGCTTATCATTTGCTCTTGTGCTGAAATGCCTAAGTTTCGTGGTATCATCCTTTTCTTGATGTTTCTCGAGTTTTAATATACATCATTTTTTGTTGATTAAAAAAAAAAACCAAAAAACAAAACAAAACCAATTAGCAGTCTAAAAAACTACTATTAATTGGACTAGGAGTGTTACAGTCAGGTTTTAAATCGCAGTATTTGGAAACGAAACAGTATGATGAAATGATTTTAATCAGTCAATATCGGATAGTATAGCGGATATATAAGAAATGGTGATTTCGGAGGTCTAAAATCATGTTGCTTAACTACTGATGCGATATGTATATTTCGAGCCCCGGTTGTGAGGTTTCAATGGTTAGTTTTGAAGGTTATGTTCATATGTGGCGGAGCCATAATTGTGGTCCAAGCAGCCTGACTTAAGAAATATTTTCATTCAAAATTGTACTTGATTCCGCCACTGATTTTGCTCCAAGTGGTTTGACTTTAGAGAAGTATTTTCATTCAAAATTATACTCGATCTATATCGTGTAGCTTTTTCAGAACAATTTATATAGTATATTTGGTATTAGTTTGTTTGTTTGTCGATAATTGCAACACTCATGTGTACTTATATTCTCAATGAAAGACATTGAGAAAATTTACATAGCTTAAAATAACTTTATACTAAAATTAATAATCAAATTACATAAAATAACTGTAGTGAAATGTGGGTTCCATACAATTCCGCCTACAATGTTCATCATTCAACGATGCTATTGCAATTCCTTTACAACCTCTTTGGGTGGTGAGAAAATGAGATAAGAAATGAGAGCCCATTGATCGAGGGAGAAATAAGAAGAGCCAATCAAAAAAAAAAAAATTTTGTACCTTTCTCTCCAATTTTTTTTTTGCTAAAATCTTTGAAGTAAAAAAGTTTTCGGATCGGATTCGAATTACCACTATCGGATTCGAGTCTTATCATATTCGGATTTGTCGGATTTGGATCGGATCCGACCCATTGACAGCCCTACATGTGCCTATCATCTACAACTTGACATTTTGTTAACAACTTATTAACTACCGAAAACACCATACAACTTAATTGGTTGCTACAATTTTTTTCTCACAACTTATTTACTACCGAAAACACTACCATAACTTTTAGAGGGACAATTATGAAAATTATTTTTGTAATGAGGCTTCAAAAAATGAAATGCACCAAACTGGTGCTGTTCATTTTTAGTAAAAAAAAATAGATTTTACTCAAAATTCAAACTAAAAGTTGAAGAAAAAATTCATACCCTACCTAAAACTTTTTCCAAAAAATGCCCTTCCTCCAAATTAGACTTGTCATTTTAATTCTTGAAAAAGGGTAAAACAGAAAAATTATACTCCAGATTTGTACTTTAAAATTATCAAACAATGTGGGATATAGAAAAGTCAAAGGGGATAAACATGGGAGACTTAAAGAATCATCCTTAAATCTCATCTCATGTAAGTATCCATCCAGGTCATTTTGAACGATTATGATATCATCCCATATTTTTAGAAACCCAAATCTACCCCTAGTTAAGCTGAAATGGAATGTATGTATATATAATATTGAATTTTGAGACCTAAACTTAACTCCCAAGTCCCCCGTAAAAACAGTAATTACCCAAAGTGAAATCCCATAAATCTTGGGTAAACATTGACCAAAACTAAGCATTAAATTTTGGATTTCCATATTTGTTTTCAAATCACCGAAATCCCATGTTGGTTTTCAAATCCCTGAAATTCCATATTAGTTTTCAAATCTGAGATTTCCCGTTAGCCTCACACCACCCATCCCACCGTCGCCGTCCTCCTTTGCCAATGTCGTCATCCTCCATCGCCATCATCGTCATCCTCCATCGTCGTTCCAAAGCAGTGACGTCGAAACCCCTCCATCTTTTGTTGGAATTGAGTCGCCATCCACCGTCGAGTTCCGCCACTCATCCCGATGCCCGTAGAACAAAAACAAATCCTCATGGTGTATTCTGAAATGGGTAAATCAATTTCAGAAATCGATTCATATCCTGAAATCATTTTTTTATTATAAATAATGGTATTTTTGTTTATTTTAATTGTATTCCTTTTTTCGATTAAATCATGTTGTATATCTTCAATCTGAAATGGGTATTCGAAATCATGCCGTTGGTTTTATAAATAAATAATTTCCGATCTAGATATTTCATGGTGTATTCTGAAACATCATGGTGTATTTATATCATCACCATAAGAACGTGAAATCCTGATTTCATGGAATATGAATCGAATCCTATTTTCGGAATATGTCATGAATTTGCAGAATTAACCATGAAAACTTGGTTAATGTGATCACGTTCTTATGGTGATCATCTCATCATGAAATACCTAGATCGATCATTTTTTTTTTTTTGGGGTAAAATCGCTCATGTTTTTTGGCAAATTCATGGTTAATCGATCATGTTTTTTTTGTTGAAATCTATATTATAAAATAGAGCAGTCTTTTGTCTACCCATACAAACATGAGCATCATTCCAACCATTGGATCGCAATTTCAATAGGTTACGGCCGTTGGATTGAATCATTGATTCCAACCTATTTCCCACGTCTGTCTACCCAACAATTTTCCTCTTTTCCATCGTGTCTCCTCCTATTCTCCATCGTGTTTCCTTTCTTCTCTCCTCTCTTCCTCCATAGTTACTCTCTCTGTCTCCCCGCATAATCCACTCCTCGGCGCTCCGGAAAAAAAAAACAGCGCCCATAAAGCTCCTCCACCAATCAGCCGTCCTGCACAACCACCAATCAACCGTCCACGAAATTGATTTGGTGGCCTAAATTGCTGTTTAGGATGAGAATTTTTTTGATGGGAGTCTTACGGGGAAATAATTGTTGTTTAGGATAAAAAAAATTTTGCTGTTTAGAAAAAGAAAATCAATTTTGCTGTTTAGGATAGGAATTTTTTTGATCTATATCTTTTGTTATTTGTCTTTCAAAGATGCTCACTTTGTGTTTGTTAAACTGCATGTTTGACAGAGTGAAAATAGTGGAAAGTGAATTAATTCTTTATGCCCACTTTTATGTAGCTCTCTTAATTTTTTGATAGACTTTGTGGTCTGATACTACGAGGACAGGCAACATGACGGTAACAACATGTGGAGACATGTCTGGGGAAATGATGGGGACACGGCAAAGTGAATTCAATACTTTTTAAAAAGAATTCCAATTGAGAGTTTATTTGTTGTGGACTTTATTCCTCTTTCGTTTGAATGGATTTTTTTTTTTTTTGTGTGGATCCGCTTGAATGGTATTATTTGATCAAATCAAATCATGTTAGGACAAGCACATCTCTTTCCCTAGGTAACAATGTGATCAAATCATTACAGGATCAGCACATTCCTTTCCCTCGCTCTCTCCCCTATCGCCAAATGTATGACCGAAACGTGTTGCGCCGTGCCTTCAGGCACGGGCATGCACTAGTCAATCATGAAATCATGACATATCATCACATTCTTATAGTGAAAATATGAATCGATTTCATGACATATTCCGAAACTATGATAAACATATGGTTTAAATTGGTTTCCAAAAATATGAACTCTTATAGTGAAAACCATATTTTTCATTTTTTCGGAATATAAAAAATATGGTTTTCAAATCTAAATGAAAAATAAAGGAGTTTTTTTGGTTATTATATATTTTTGAAATTTTGAAATCCTCTTTTGTAATTATCTCCCGTAATTATTGTATTGAATCCCATTAAATTAAAAAATGATTGATTCCCTCTAAATTAGGAAATGGTTGAATCCCACTAGTTTAGGAAGACAATACACACACACACACACACACACACACACACACACACACATATATATATATATATATATATATATATATATTAATATCTTATTAAAAGGGTAAGATAGGTAATTCACCATCTGAAAAGATGAAAACATAACTGTTCGAAATGGCCAGGATGAATACTTACAGGGGATGAGATTTGAGGATGAATATTTAAAAACTCCGATAAACATTTGACGACCGATAATACTCTGGCGATTACAATTTTTATCACACTTTGGATACGTTTAGAGTGTCAACAGTATATTGGTAAAACGTATTACTTTATTTGTCATGTAATGAACCACATTCTACTGAAGTAATATTATAGTAACATGTTATATGGTGTGTATAATGTGTTCACCGTTGAATTATTTTTTGACTTCTCCGTTTTTCGAAAGCACTTTCTCTGTTTTGTAAAGCAAAACTCTGGGTTTTTTTAGGAAAAAGCAGGTTTCCTACATGTGAGAAGGGAGAAGGAGGAGCGGGTGGTGAGTGATGCGACCATAGAGCTACTACTAGTAGCAAACAGTAAACACTTTCCTCCTTACTTCTCACTGCGAGGGAAAAAGTTTCAATGCAACGGTTATTTGTAACGTTCTCTTGCTATAAGATGTATCACAAAAAAAGCAAAGAAATAACCGTTCATCCAATGTGAACGCGATACTTAGTTAGCCTGTTTGACCACCGAGTAAGGATTGGAAACATCGGCCGGGCTGGCCTGTATATGACGGTATTTTCTTGACATCAATTGATGCTATTAAGTACTCCTTGAAATGTACTAAAAATAATAGTATGACAGTTGCACAAGGATAGCACAAATTGCCCTCCGTATGACAAGACTTTCAGACACATGGAATCAACTACTTACACTGCTAATAGCAAATCAAGAGGCCAAAGCATTTTTGACAAAATTAACGAGGGAAGACGTTTCGGAATCTTGAACTGTATTTTCCTCATACACCAACCACAAAGATATACTTGAATTAGCTTACCCGACAACACAAAAAGAAAAAACAAAGATAGACTAGGAGCACCCCAGAGATGCATACAACAGTTACCACAACTAGGAAACATCAACTCACTCCATCAGCTCCAACACCACCCAGAAACAGCAAAGATAAAGAGGAATCCTTAGCATGAGCACAGGAAGCTGAAACATAAGTGGTACGGAAAGCAACAGAAGGTTGAAAAGATTGGCGCTTGAATTCTGGATTGACCTGCAACCCAGCACGAATATCATCTCCAAGAAGCTCCCTCAGTACTGTTATCCTTATCTTACAGCAACGCAAATTCTCACCTAATTTCGGCAACGAATATTAAGTTCACAAGTCTTTGAGCCCCTTGAAAATGCTGAAAATGCCCTGCAAAAACAGCTACCGGACTCTTTTAGTTTTTCTGATAGGTTGCAAACACAGCTACTTGAATCGAGATAACCAATCGTCATCTTCTTCAGAACTTTGGCATTTTCCAGCAAATATTTTATCAGATCAAGCTGGTATTCTTTTCCATCAAATTGTGGAATCTCGATTTCCCTGAGATGCAATGCCAAACAACTGGGCACTTGCGGACGTGGTCTCCATAGTTTGGCTGAATCAAGGATTCTTGTTCGCTGATGACAAAAACAACGGGCCAAAAATCAGAATTAAGAAATGGAGAGAGTGATAGCAGAAATCTGAACTTGATCTTAACACACCTCAAGAATAAGAACTTCAATATTAGGTGAGCACCGAAGAAAATCCTTAAGCAAATCCCAATTCCAGCAAGAACCGCTTTCCGCACCAAGCCTCAAATGGGTCAAATTATGGAAAGTAGGTAGAACATAATCTTCAACCTCGGTGAGTATCTATAGCATTGACAAATAACATGTTCAATATCATTACATAGTACTTTAAAAAAACACAAGAAGCCTCAAGGCTAAGGGACATTGCTCAAGGCTGGATAAGATATATGATTGGTAATGGTAACTCCACTTTTCTATGGCATTGTGATACCCCATCCCACATCAGAAGTCTCCATGTAGTGTGGCTTGTGGATCAAAACCAAGGTAATGAGCCAGTGGTCTATATGGGGGCATTACAAATGGCATTAGAGCGACCATGTGGGTTATGGCACCAGGGATCAGAGTCAACAGACCTGGGGAAGACTGTGGTGACTCTAGTGCTCAACCCCTCACGAGGGCGCGAAGCCATAAAAGGTGGGGAGATTGTGATATCCCGTCCGACATCGATAGTTTACATGGGTGAGCTTGGGCGCATAATAAACCCTATAAGATACCACAAGTAACTTGGGTTTAAGCATTTTGTGCCATGTGGTGTGGCTTGTGAATCAAAATTAAGGTACTGAGACAGTGGTCTACATGGGGTGTTACAGGCATGATAATTGGCATCCATTAGGTCCAGTGAGGTGAAAACTTTATATCCAACTCAAAATCAATTGGCAATGAGTGGAGAGGTCTCAAATGTTATTAAGTGAATATCCATTCTACTCCCACGCAATGGGGGACTCTATTTTCTTAACATCCCCCTCACGTGTAGCCGCGTTTGAGGTCTGTCACGTTTGGCCACTCTTGGGTCCTATCATTGTGCAGCCTTTTTGCTAGTCTGTCATCTTGAGGTGTGGATTGTAAATTTTTAAAATATTGGATGGAATGAACCCCGCTCTGATACTATGTGAAAACTTTATATCCAATTCAAAACCAATTGGCAATGAGTGGAAAGGCCCCAAATGTTATTAAGTGAATATCCATTCCACTCTCGAGCAATGTGGGACTCTATTTCCTTAAAAGTGTACATGCTGCATGCATTATGGCAGAAGGGTGGTGTTCCAAGTGGGTAGGCCTTTGGCTGCAAATCTTTAAGGATGGGAATTGCAAATGGCCTAGGGCCAGGAATCCTGTAATTCAAGAAATCATGGACAACATTCCAGAGGATTTAAATACAATAGTTTACAAAAAGGACGTGGTCAGGTGGATGCTTACTGGGAATGGGGGTATTCCTCAATGCCTGCATGGGAAGCTCCAAAAACCACAAGCTGTTTAGTCAGATGGTACAAGGTTGTCTATTTTAGACATTATGTTCCAAGGTAGGCTGCGATCCTTTAGATGGCATGTCATGGAAGGATGGGAACAAAGGATAGACTTGCTAGATGGGGACCTGTCAATAATAAATTTTGTGTGCTCTGCGAAAGAGAGAATGAAAGCCACTCTCACTTATTTTTTGGTTGCCTCTTCTCTAGATGAGTATTGGCAGAACCTGCTAGAGCAATGTGGGGTGTTTAGGAGGCCTATGGGTTTAGACCAGGAGTTTGAATGGATGATTCAGAGGAGCAGCCATGGTTCTGTTTTGAGTTCTCTAATCAAACTGGTTTTTTCTGCAGCCATCTACCACACTTGGGGGGGAAGGAATGCAAGGATTTTCCTGGCTAAAAGAGGGGATAAAGACGACGTGTTGTGCAACATTAGAAGGGATATCAGGGCCTTTTTAAGTGCCTGGAAATTGTTTAAAAACCCAGCTGAATGGCAAAGGGTTAGGGAGATGGCATCTAAGTCTTTATTGGATTGTTAGAGCTGTGGCTTTGTGATTTTCTCGTTTAGGCTCTTCTTCTTTCTTTCTTTTTCTGGTCTGTAATGATTGATTGTATGGGGTTCAAGGCATTCTTTTTTGGTGTGTTTCCATAACAAATTAGTTACCCAAAAAAACCAAAGCAGCCTTAGCTTAATATTCTCATTAACCCTCGGGCTTTGAGGCCTGGTAGTTATGGCCGAAGACTTATTAGGTTTGCTCCCTCCTAAGGTTACAAGTTCGAAATCTCTCAGGTGCTATCAAATCCTTTGGGCCAGTTCATACAAAACTTTGCTTAGACTTTAATTAGGGCCCCCACTAGTGGATGGTGAGATCATTCCCCCAAGATTAGTCGAGGTGCCCGTAAGCTTGCCCGGATACCTGAGTTATCATAAAAAAGGCAAAAGACTTAGGAGTTTGCTCAAAGGTCTCAGGTTGAAATCTCTCAGGTGCTATCAACTTTTGTTGGTCCAATCTATGCAGGATTTTACCCCGGACTTCGGACCCCGGTAGGATTGGTCCTCCAATGATTAGTCGAGGTGCACGTAAGCTGGCTTGCATAGCACAAAACTCTTAACTTTCAGCTTATAGATAAGGCTTTAAATCTTAAATATCTAAAAAAAAAATAGAAACCTAAAAAAGGAACTCGTCAATGTCCTTTTCAAAAAAGTAAGAAATAACCAAAAAAAAAAACTCAACATCCTCTTTCTAGTATAGCTAATGAGTAGAGAAAACGTACATCAAGAATTTTGTTGCAATCCCTTCGAGAAGCATAGATGTCTTGGGACCATCGTTGGTCGAAGACCTTAAAGGAGACAACAAAGCAAGAACTCTAGCCTTCAGCAGCGATGATAAATTCACCAACGAGAACTCCTCTGTCGCCCTATCTACGAGATCAAGGCATTCAAGTTTGGGGGCATTAACCACAAGCTTGTAGTATTGGTCATCAGATTCATCTCTGTTGGACCAATCGGTGTCACGAAATACGTACAGACGTTTCAATGTGGGCACAGAACTATTCCATATCTTTGCATTAGCAAAATGATACTCACACCCTGTCATATACAACTCTTCGAGAACTGGGCATCCGGAGAGGAGATTCTGAGCTGAGTCTTGATTCTCACAATGCAGTTCCACTAGGTTAAGAATCTTAAGGCTAGGAAGACAAACGGAAGTGGGTATTCTCAAGCGAAAATCTCCCTGCAGTGTTAGATTCACCAGCGTTTTACTGGCGAAAATCACACACGAGGAAACTCAAAAAGATAAATGTAAGTCGCAGTTGAGGTCCACCACTGGTACATTCCGCTTAATTATGGCACAGATCCATGCACTAACGACATCAGAATTACAGAAGAACTTTAGCCTAAGTCGGAATCGCTCCAAACACCGCACGTCACTGAGAAGCAACACTCTGTTCACGAAATTCATAAAGCTAAAATTGACCATGTCATTGCGGCCGTCAAATTCATTGCGGTCACGGAAGAGCACAGAATCGTCAAAGTCGATGCCGGTCACAAAAGTCCAAAGGTACCGCCACCTTGTTGAAAGAATGCTGGTTCCCACTGCATTTTTTGTCGGGAAATTTATAAAAATGGTCCCTCTAGTTTGCACGAATTTTCATTTTTGTCCCTCTACTATTAATTGTATCAATTTTAACCCTATAATTTTCATTTCATCTCAATTTCGTTCTTCTCTCTAACGCCATCCATGAAACAAACAGAATTGAAGGGCAAAATTTTCATTTTCTCTCACAGAGAGACCAAATTGAAATTTTATACAAACCAGAAGGATTATTTTTAAAATTTTACATTTTACTTTCATTTTTTGCAAATAAAATAAAAAAGACCATAAGTAATGTATTTGACAGCTGAATTATTTTTTATTGGGTAATTATTTTTTATTGGGTAATCAAACTATATTGAAAAATTTATATTTCATTACACATTACAAAAATATTAGAAAATGTACAAATTAACCCCTTAGCTAATGTCTTTGTATCATGTTCTTATAATCTTCTTATTTTTTCACCCAATAAAAAAAATGTTTAAAATTCGTGTTTATTTGTTATATGAGTGATCTTATGAGTAAGTCCCAAAATAAATACACTTATACCCATATTTTAATGTATTTGATCTCTTAATATTTAATAGTGTTTCATTACTTAATTAAACACAATTACAAGATTTCTAAATACTACTGAATAACTTTTTCTTTTTAATCATGTGACAAAAAAAAATAACGATAGTGAAAATTCAATTGAAAAAAAAAATACAAGACTAAGACAATTAACATAAGAGTTGTTTTTCGAATTTTCTCATATTTTTTGTGATGTATATAATAAAAACTTTAAAAAATTTCAACATATTTTTTATTATTCAATATAAAATGAGATGAAAAATATATTATATATGGTGTATTTTAAATTTATTTACAAAAACAAAAGTAAAAAATAAAATTATAGAAATAGTCCCTCTAGTTTGCATGAAATCTCAATTTAGTCCCTCTTTGAGGAGAAATGACAATTTTGTCCTCTGATTCCGTTTGTTTCATTAACGCCGTAAGCGAGAGGGACGAAATTGAGACAGAATGCAAATTATAGGACTAAAAGTAACACAATTGATACTAGAGGGACGAAAATAAAAATTCATGCAAACTAGAGGGACCATTTATAAAAATTTTCCTTTTTTGTCGGAAGGAATGAAAGTATGTGACACAATACGGAATCTGGTAACTTGCTGATCCTATCTAAGCTCTTCCCAATATCTGAATCCATGGTACATAGCCGAAGATGTTCCTGAATATTAACGAATAATACTAAGTAAATCAAATTGTTATAGACAAAAACAAGTTAAAATACCTAACCACCATTAGTACAAATATTAATCTATTAGCTCCCAAAGGTTACATTGCCGGATACTTAACTAGAAACCCATTTCTTTCTTCTTCTTCTTTTTTAAGGGTACTAGAAACCCATAACTAAAACATATTTTCAGCTTCCATAAGGAATCAAGATTCCAAAACCCAAACAGCCCATTCCATGTAAAGAACAAACCCATCAAAGAAGAATGATCGGAGAAAGGAGTACAGTTACATACAATGAAGAAGTTGATAGAAAACAAATTTGCGGAGGGAAAAAAAAAAAACAAACAATTACAGAGAAGAAACCAAAGGGCTAACCTTTTTGGGTGAATCAGTGGCTTAAAATCATAAACTGAGGAGAAAGTTTAAAGCTTTACGTGTAAATTTTCTCTCTCTTTCGGTGTAAACTAATAAATGGAGGGAAAAAAAGTCTGAAAAACAAAACCAGAGGTTTTTAGGGCTGGGGTTTTGGAGTGATGCTCGTCGGTACCGAAATCGTAGGGACGGCCGCGCCGGGCCGTCTCCGGCCACCGGACGGCCGATCCGAGCCGTCCAAAAATTCTATAAAAAAAAACGAGGGGGCCCGCGCGAGAATCAACGGCATCCGAGGTATGTAAGGTGCTTGATCTGAACACCTTTTTTCGTGTATATATGTATATTCCGACGGGGTCGGTACCAATATCATTTCCGAGGGTTTTGGCCGACAGGGGAAGTGTACGGTGAAATCCCAAAATAACACTTTTTACCTCGTTCTCTTTCTTTCTTTCTTTTTTTAAATCACCCGCCAATGATTCCTCTTTCTCATTTTTGCCTTGTGTCTATCATCTACTACCACTAGTACTATTTTAGACACCAACACGAAGTTGAGGGTGCATTTCCGCTAAAAAAAATTTGTCTTTGGTGACAATAATCAATTTATTCTGCTGAATAGGAGTACTATTTTAGGTAATGAATGTTAGGAGAATGATTTGTCTAAAAATCCGTAAAAACATGAGCTTCTTGTCAAGAGCAATTTTGTTCACCCTCGCAAGGGTATGCTCATTCTGTGTTGAGGAGTGCTAGGGACAAAGAAAATATCCTTAAAGTGTACATGAATGGCTCAGATGCACTGTACATTTTCTTTGCACCTAGCATTTCTCTTCTGTGTTTCATTACCATAATCAGAATTCATATTGTCTAAATTCATTCGTTAGGAGACTACGTAAAAATTCATATCTTAATAGGAGATTGGTAAGCATTTGATCTAAAAGTTTAATTTTCCAGTTAGGAATTTTAAAGAAAATAAATAAACTCTTAGACGAAGCACTTATCAATATTTGATTGAGCTGAATTTTGTCAGGGTATCCTAGAAAATGAATTTGGAAAAATTGAATGGTTTCGTTTAAAAAAGTGAGATACATAATGATTATACCCTCATCGAGGGTGAACAAAATTGCTATCTTTTTTGTCCATTTAGTTGAGGGGAAACACACCGTGAAGCAAGGTTTAGATCAAACCTATCTTCATGTGTTTTCTACAAGAAGAATCCAGATCCAACCGTCCATAATACATTTGTAAATCATTGAGTGAACATAAGGCCCAATTCCGCTAAGGTTCTTAAAAATACTTGAAACACACCCTAACTCTGTTATTGGTTATAACGTCCATACTATTCTAGATTCAAGGATTGACCTCGTAAATAAACATGCTTGATTTATCGATCCAGCTAACAGAATTTGAGTCCCACTGCTTTGAAGACGATAAACTTTTGCTTCCCCTTTTAGTTTTAGGTGACCAAGTTCAGTTATGCAACTTATGAAACCACTGACTGAAAATGATCTGCAATAAATGGGGAAGAAGTCAGGCGAAAGTTGTTTCTACATCTCCCAGAAGTTTAACCTTTACAAGAAGCTAAGAACAAGAGTAGATTAGATTTCTTACCTTCTAAAAAACAAAAAAAAGTGGACAGCCACAAAAGGTCTCCATGCAAGGTACTGTTTGGTAGGACCGAATTTTGGCAAATTTAGTGAAAAAACAGGTAGTGCCAGAAGGACACTGCGTCCATGAGAACTACTCACAAACGACTCAAATCCAAAGTAGAAGCGTGCAGAGCCCAAGTAACATAGAATGCCAGCAACCTATAAAAAATAACTAAGTGATTGACATTCCATCAAAGCTTCCTAAGCCGTGTTCTGAAATATGGTACTGATATATGCTTTTTTATCTCGTATTGCTGTAGCGAAAAGGAAAGTACGAAAACATATAAACAAGTCAGTCTGAAGACTGAAAATCACTGCACGGCACACTAAGTAATTCCACAGGCTTCAAACCAAGTCTGGAAGATCAACATTTCAAAATCAAGGTGGTGGTTGTTTGAAAACATATTGCAGTCCAGCAAAAACAAACTATACATACTAAAGTCAGATTTCGAAAGAACCAACAATCTGCGACACGAACAGGAGTCCAAGAGAGAAACAAAATGTCAGCTGCTGCTGCTGCTGATTGGTACTAGATAAGGAATAAAAAGTCTGAAATTACAGTTAGTTGAGCCCCTGGGATAATTTTCCAATTCATCTTTAAAGCTGAAGGAATTATCACCACCAAACAAGTAGTGACCAAATTGTCACCTTCTCCAATACCATTCCATTCTTCAACAAGTATTTCACCAGGTTCAGCTCTTCATCTTCATCGCCACAAAAATGTGGATTTCGATTTTCTTGAGGCTAAGAAGTAAACATTCGGGCACTTGTTCTGGTGGGCTCCAGCAGTAATCAAAAAATATGTCCCTGTTAACGTCATACTCACGTTCCCCGATGACTGTCAATCCCTAATGAAGAAAGAGAAGTTGCACTATTTCAGATAACAGCAAATTAGATCCTTGTAAATTTGTAATATCTATAACATCAGAGAACCCAACTTACCTCTGGAAAAACAAGAGCTTCTAGTTTAGGTGAACTTCGAAGTAAATCCGGCAACAGCACCGGGCCATTCAATGGATCAAAACCTAGCTCTAGATAGACCAAATTACAATATGTAGCCCAATTGGGATCACTGTAGCTGAGACACTGCATAAGTGCGAGGTTATGGTTTATACAAAGAGAAAACCAGAAAAGCTGAACACAGAAAAGTAGAGAGAAGCTCTTATCGAGTCCCATACAGATTAAACTAAATTCTTTCAAGAAGGCTTACCTGCAAGGTATAACCCGTTAACATCAGACGCCAAACATTTGAGATACTTTTAAGTAGCCTGGATGCTCGATTTCCATAGTTTCCTTGTTTTCTCCAATCCCAATCTTCAAAAGATTTATGGATGTTCACACGGGCTTTCGCCACAGAGGGCAGACCACCGACAAAAATGTAATCCGACACAAAATCATAAAAATCAAGATATTCAATATTTGGAGCATTAACCATGATCTTGTATTTAAACCCGCTTCATGATATAATTCCTCCTCATGGATATGAAGACCCAATGTCAACCTCTTCAACGAAGGCACAGAAACATCAAGAGTCCACATATTATCCCATTCTGGTCTCCTTATCTCCAACTCCTCAAGAGCAGGACAGCCCAAGAGGAATTTTCGTATCAACCCATCACCCAAATAAATAAGTGAATTCAGACTGAGGGTCTTGAGATTTGGCAACAAACATAATGCGGAACATTAAAAATGAATTTGCCATTAATCTTCAAAACCGCTAAGGTTTTGCAAGTAAAAAGGCTCCAAGGCAACTCACCAATCTCACGCATAGTCAATTCAAGGTCGAGCTCGCGAACATTACACGTTATGACAGCACAAACCCATGAATAAAAGCGCGAAAAGTCAATTTTTCCTTGGCAAGATAGCTGGAATTTCTGAATATGCAAATTCTCGCGAAGAACAGAATCTGTGTCAAGGAAGGTCATGAAATTGTTCATGTAACCCTCTTGAAATCTGTCAAAGTTCTCTCGATTGCCCATGAAGTTCTTCCATACATGCAACTCAAAGTCAAAATGGGAAACCGAAACCCAAAGGTACTTCCATCTTTTACTGGCAATTCCACTAATATCCGTACCCTCAGAATTTTTCTGAACGTTCATGCCTTGTACTGGCAATCTTGAATCCATGACTCAAAATATTCCTAACACTGCATAAGGAAAATGCAAAGAACGAAGTTCAACTCGAATATCCCAACAACGAAAGAAAACAATTGAGAAAAATATTAGGCCAAATTGAAGCAATTGTCCTGCTTTTCATGTTTTAGCACAGTCAGCGTTATAACTCCAAAATATCGGTCTACATATTTAAACACGGTGCATTACTAGGAGGCAACTGGTCTTGCGCGATATACCATAACTTCAAATAAATATTTGCATTCCTACATTTGCTGGTTCCCCAAAGGCCATGGCATTTTCTTTAGAAAGAATTGAAGAATGCAATACCATCTGTGCTCCTCACAATGGCTAAATCCATTGCTTTTACTCAATCTCATTCTCGTTGCGCTATAATCTTAGTCACTCAAAAGTAAATTAATCTAAGTTACTCAATGGGGGATAATTTCCTAGTTTGTTTAATTTTGCTGGTTTCCAGGCAACCATACAGAGGTAAAGAGAAAAAGAAATTCAAAAGAGTTCCATGCCATTCAAGAATAACGTTGGTTCAGATGGCCTTTGTTGATGAAAAACGAGAATGATCACACACCCCCCAAAAAAACTTTGTACCACATGTTAGGGTAAGGGTTTTAACGTATGCCTAGGTTATCTCTATTACACGATCCCGAGTAAAACTCAACTTCAAAAGCTAGTTATTAAAGTGAGAGTGTCCTCACGATTATATACTTCATCTTACTTTGGTACCCAAACGATGTGGGACTTCACTTCACAATCTTTCAGTGTGGTTTCAAGGTTCAGACCTGCATTGCCAGTATACAGTAAGATAACATCATTCTCGAATCTCTATATATCTACTAGGATTAGCCTGCCAATGATTAATATCTCTTTGTTGCCACATCTCTCCCGACTAGTCCAGGTGAAGTTGGAATGTGTCCCACATCACTTGGACATGCCCCATATAAGGCCCCAATTTTCCTCTTTTTCACACCTGGGTTTTAAGTTGTAGCGTGAGCTGAGTTTTTCAACTTGGTATCAGAGCTTGGTTGGGCCTTTGTTTGGTGGACCGTTGTCCAGTTGCCATGTGTTGTGGCCCAGGAGGATGTGTTGGAATGTGCCCCATATCGCCTAGACATTGCCCCATTTGTGCAGGTTACAAGACCTCAGTTTCCCTCTTCTTAACACCTGGGTTTTAAAGAGTAATGTGAGCTGAGCTTTTCAACTATTCACACTCATTACTAATTTCGTACCAGGCATGCTCGTTTTGCTCGTTTTTACTGTTCAATAGTAACACTTATACTACAATTACTCCGATACAATGGGTGCTGAATGATTACGCTAGAACAAAATTTCACCCTTTCACAAAAACAACAAATTAGAATCTAGTCACGTAAAAAAAAAAACAAATCAAAATATGAAACCACAACAAAGTGAATCAATGAAAATAATTCTACATGGTTTAGTTAACAATGGAAGTAGAAAAATTCTGGATCAGCAAAGTAATGGACATTTGAGAATAAGAATCCACGCCATAAATAGGGCTCAAAATATGGATATGAAAATGATGCTCAGCTGCTTGAAACTACAACTAGGGTAACGAAGAAAAACTGGTACTGAAGAAAACCAGGGTTAGTAAAGAACTGCAAAGGAATAGGATTTTAGGGAAATGCGAAGATATAGTTCGAAGAAGTGGCCGTACCTACGATTACGAGAAGTGATGACGCTGAGTTGCCCGCTTTTGAAAGGAGGAGTTTTTCAGGATCCAGCGTTAATGCCGACCATGGGGCACTAAATGAAAATGGGTTTGGATGGTGGGTCTTTTGGAGGGAAGAGAGGGAGAGGGAGCGGGAGCTTCTCATCCATTAGACCAACTCCTTAGTCTATAGCTTGCCTTAAACTTATCAAACTTGACAGCATTCTTCCTCAACAGAATGCTATACCACATACTTATGACTACATACTTTTACTTAACTCGTAACTGAGAAAAAAAAAAAAGCGAATTTTTTTCCAAGTCCGAGCAGGCGATCAAAGACAAATACTTTCAAGAAATCTTTTCAACAAACTAAGGAATCAGGGTTCCCCTGGGTTTCTGGGTAACTCAAAATGAAGATACAATTCTCTACTGAATGGTTCATACACTACACCACATGAAGGCTTCACCCTACCTCTGTTGTTTTGTATTGTTCACATTAAATATGTAGAGGGAAAACCGGAAGTTCACACAAAAAGGTATCTTATGAAGTCCAAATTGAAAGCAATCATTTCCATTCTAAGAACCTTAATCTTGATCGCAAAAACCAGTGCTCGCAACAGCTCGTACAGTAATACGCTAACACCATGTTCGTCCTGGGATTTTGGGCTTTGGACTTCTCTCTGTGCATGGTTCCCAATAAACCTTCTCTTAATTATTACTCTCATTTCTCTCTCTACCTCTTTTCACTCATTACCCAAAATCCTAAATCCTAAAACGAGCATGTTCAAATGTACTTGACAATTGCCTCAATTAATAGAAGTAGAAAGATCATCAACAGATTAAGGAAAATTCAAGCGACCATAGGAATCTCACATAAACACAATTGTTGTCACACCAGGAATGGAGTTCGGAGCAGTTTCCTTCGTGTTTTTTGTTTCCATTTTTTGCGATATTATTCCCAAGAACAATTAACAAGCTATGCAAAATCGAAATTAGCTTTACTGGTTATCAGAACAGATAGCGTTGAAGGATGGAAGATTAGAAGTTTACCTGCTACTGCAATGGAGCGAGAATCTCCGTCGACGGGGACGTCCCTTCGTCCGTCGGAGTGAATTTATTCTTTTTCTTTGATAACATGGATTTCATACAGTGTGGCCAATTCTATTTTCGCAAAAACGAATTCATTGCGATCCACTTCGATTATGTACCAATCAGATCCCAATTAATATGAACTTCAAAATGGTCAATCTTCTTGGCCATCTCTACGAAATGAACTGTCTCGATCACGAAGATAAACCAGAACGAGCTCGCAATTTTGAACCAACCGCTGCAGTTCCTACTACACTGTTTCAATAGAAACGGGCGACGTCGTTTTATGCTAAATGGGTTCAATCCAGTATACCCAAACCTATTTTCATAACCAAAAATTCACTCTAATCCTCTCAGATTATGTACCAATAATAATCAGATTGATATGATCTTTATCACTCTTTATCTCCTTGACAATATCTACAGAATGAACAGTTTCGATCATAGAGAGAAGCCCCAATGAGATCACAATTTACCAAACATGGTTTTCAAAAGACTTCTCAGATGCAACATGCGAAGTGTTAATGATTACGGGCAACGTCGTTTTTTTAGAAAAGGTCGACTCGAAGTGTAAGCCCAGCCCATCAGCCCAAGGAAACAACTGTTCTCGTCACCACTTCCCGCTGGTGCGGTCTGCAACCTCTCTCTCTCTCAATTACCGGAGCTGTACTCTCCCGACTCCATCGCTAGGAAAGAAGACAAGCCATTTTGATTCAGTTCGGAAAATGGTCGAACGAGATAAAGAGTGGGATTTACACTTCCGGACCCTATCTTCTATGGCCAGAGATTCCAATTTCGCCAGCGATCCTGCTTCCGATCCTTCACTACTCAATTCGGTTTGTTTCCCTCTCCATCTTTCTCTCTCTGCAACCATGTCTTCATATCTGTGCACATTGCTTAGGTTCTGTTCTTCTTAAAGACTTGAACTAATGTTTTTGAATTTTTCTTCGTCTTTTCTCAATTCATATTAATCATCTAATTCTTGCCTTCTTGGATTTGTTGGAATATAAAAAGGTAAAAATTTAGTTTTATCAAAAGCGCAGAAAAAAAAAATTCACGGAGAAAAATTCAAAATAGCTGTCTTTGTGGCGTCAACTTTTTCCCAATTTGCCGAGCAAAAGAAAAAGGGTCTTGCTAATTAGATGCAGCCAAACCAAACCGAGCCTTGTGTCCTAATCAATTGGGGTCGGCTACCTAGTAGGCACAACAGCATAGGATAATATACAAATAATGTCAAACAAGTTTGGATTTCAATACATAGATACTAATACAATTTCACAGATATCAGTACATTTTTTCTCGGATATCGAAGTACGTTTTATATATTATAGGAAGACCAGCATTTTCCAAAATGAAAAAAAGAACTTTTTTGTTTACAAAAGATAAGGCAAACCTACGGGAAGTAAATAATACCGAAAAAATACCAAAACAATAACTAAGGAAGAACATCTCCTAAAAGTTTTGTTTTTTACATTTTTTGTTAACGAATTTTCTTGATTTATCTTGTGTGGTCAGGTGAAGAAGCTTCACGAACTGTGTAAAGCTGAGAATTCTGAAGATTTGATAGCCAGGGTTTATCCGCAGCTAAACAAGATTTTCCAGCGCTCAGTGGCTTCAATTTCTCAGTCTCGAACTTCTAACGGTCTTCTTTTACTGGTATTCATCTTTTTGATACATGCTCCTTGTCAATAGTTTAAATTTACTTTCGGAATTTCATATTGGCAGGGTTTTTTTATATGTCCTAGGTTGTATGTTGCGTTTAGCGTGTTTAACTGAAGTGGTTTAGGTGCTTTTTGCGGATATGGATGGATTTTGGAAGGTTTTTTAATTTTCCAGTGCTTCTGTTCTAGTATTTTGTATTCTTATTATGTGCTTTTTGTTATTGTAAAAACTTGAGAGGTAAAGGAGTGGGGTGAGATTTTGTTGAGTTGCAGCATTGGAAGAGTCTTGTGTACTCTTTGAAGCTCTCTCTATGCTTTTTCTTTTCCTATTGCACTGATTTCATTTTGTATGTTTATGATAATGGCTAAGTTTTTTTTTTGTTAATTAAATGTTTTACTCGGGGAAATACATTTCATGTAAAGCCTTTTATGGCAGAAACTTTGTTATCCTCTTGCTTGCTGAGATCTAATGATTTACAAAAAGAAAAAAGGATCCAATAATCAAGTTGCATTTTTTGTAAACTGATTAAGATGCATTTAAGAAATCAGCGAACAAAACAAAATCAAGTGCACCACTTCCATGAGGTGTGATGTTAGGTAGAAAGAAGTGTCATGTGGTCAAATGATCTGGTATATTTTGGAAAAGGACTTCTAGAAGTTTACTGCGTTAGTCGTTTTACACCTAGTTGATGCAAAAAGTATTGGTCTTGCTTTGTGTAATCCAAACACCGGAAAGTACATAAACATGGGAAAACAACCAGAGTCTCAATGGGATTCGTCTACTTGTTGAATTGTACTTTTAAGGGGCAAGAAACTATGTGCTTTTACCTGTAGACATCGTCTAAATAGTTACTACTCCATTTGTTTCAAATATTGAAGTTTTCTTGGTGCTTGATTTCGCCTTTGTCTTTTAGTTCCCATGTACACTAATGCAGCCTTTTCCTTTATTATTCTGCTTCTTTACTCAGGCTATACTTCAATTTCAATTTTCACTTGATTTTGGAGAGGTCGTTTTGCATGTTGCTGATCCTAGTCTGAGTTCCTTCTTTCGTTCCTGCTTGAGCCGGTATAAAATTGTTTAGTTTCTACTTCTTGAATAATTTATATATGCGGGAAATTATGTTTTCATCTGTCAATGATTGTCTTTTTTGTTTTGATGGATCACATGAACTATTTGGAAATCAAAGTTCTTTACTGTTGTGAGCATAATAGCAAAGAATTACATTTGGAGAGAGTGAAGAATACAAAGCAAGGAATTTTTTCTGTTTAGAAATGTAGGGAGTCCAAGGAGAAAGTTTCAGGTTACTGCCTGGTGTCGCCCATTCTCCAATGACTTAAGAACGTATATAAATGATGAAGGGAACAAATTTACGAAAGCTGTTTTCCTTTTCTTCCTTTTTTGAATTGTTTGGGATAGAAATTGTTTCACAGTTTCCATACCAAACCGTCGTACTCCCCTCCACCACACACACACACACACACAAAAAAAAGAAAAAAAAGAAAGTGAAACATACTCATAACCCTTCCTTTTTGTATGCCTAGTGTTGGCTGAGGTGCGTGAGCACTCCACTTGCGGAAAATCTCATCAACATATTTTGACTTATTTGAGAAGCAAGTGGAGGAGTATCTATAGACCTTAGAAAATTGCCATAGATTGCGATTTTGTCTAATTTCTCAGACTTTTAAAACGATAAAGATGATTTTGTGTTCATGTACATTGCAAAGCACGTCTTGAGTTGAAGGTGAGGTATTTGTGGTACTTAGATGAGCCTGAACGGAGCTTTATCATATTCTTTTCTTTTCTTTTTTCTTTTTTTTTTCGTTTTACATTTTCCAAGGTTCGCACTGACAATATCCTTTTCCCACTCATTTTAGAAGATTTCATAGAGCCAAAGCTTGATAGTTGCTTGTATGAGATGCCTCTTGAATTGCCTATGGCTCAAGATGTTCAAGTGTGTATTACGTTGGTACCTCATCTAGCTACAAAGTTACTAAAAGAGGGGAGAGACTATTTAGAACACCTTGAAGATCCTTTGGGAATGATGTTCACTCGAGAAAGTCTGGGGTATGATCTTGGACATGTGGTGAAGTTGAATTTTCTCTATGCGAAGGTTGATGATTCTTGTAACGTTTTGGAACCAAGTGTAGTCACCTATGTTGAGGAAGTGTTGAGCCTTAAGAGGCATGGCAAATGTGTGATTTCTAGGCACATAAGCAAGGACGCGGTGGATGTACACAAATGGAAACTCGTATTGAAGATGGGTTATTGCATGATCGTGGCATGGATCCAGAAATGCAGCTGCATGCCTACTTTGGAGCTGCATAATAAATATTTCTAAAGTTCTGTGTTTTCCTTGATTTTTAGTTGTTTTGAGTCATTTTGTCCAACTTGAGGACAAGTTGTTTTCTTTAGAGAGGGTGTATGATGCAGTAAGATTTAGGGATATTGTTGTCATTTTAGTGTCTTTAGTGTGTGTAGGGTTTTGAGTCTATAAATAGGTGTCTTGTGCCATCATTAGTTAGCTTTTGATATATTGATAATAGATATTTGAGAGCTTTTGCTCCTTGTATTCTCTTTTAGAGGGATTTATCACTCTCATGAAATCTATCCCTTGATTGGTTTGCGTCACTGAGCTCCATTTCCAGACCTAGTGAGAACAGAGAACCATCGATTAGTGTCTGACCGACCCGTAATGGCTAGGGAGGCGTGTATTGGCCCACCATGCGTGGTTGGACCCAATCGCATGGTAATTTTATGTGATGGGATGTGATGCGCTGGACATAATTTATTTCTCAATATGCAACTCCAAGGTAATGTTTCCAAATCAAACGTCTTTCCACAAGAAGAGGCCTTCCTTTCCCTATTACTAGTCGCGATTAAAGTCGTGGTCGGCTGAAAAACTACTCTAGCAAATAAATTTTCTCGTTTTAGACTTTTAGTCAGTCCACCCTCGTAAACACTTCACCAAACAGTAGAAGAACGTCTTCACAGGACTAGATATGTGCTTTGACCTTCCTTTTTTATTTCACACAAATAGTATTTGGGAATATTACATCTAAATGACATAATTTCTCTCTAAATAAGCCACTTCGCTTATTTTTTTTGTCTTTACTTTAAAAAAAAAGAAGTACATTTATTAGTTTTGCATTAATTTTTTGTGAATTATTGGTTCGTCTCGACGATAAGAATCCAAAAAGTAAAAAATTGCGGTCCAAAGTCGCAAATTTTCGAATAAAGACGAAAAATCAAAGTTCCGGTACTAATCATAGTAGAATAGTATTTAAAAAGAGACTGCCATCACCTCTCATATTTTACTCCCTCGGTGTGATTCGAATAAAATAATTTAATTTGAACAAAGAATTTTACTTGAATAAAGTACTCTATTTATTTACTCCATTAGGTTAGCGATAATTTGGTGTGACCCAGACACACGTTTCTGCTAATATAACTTAATTATTGTCTTAACTTTGAAAAACAGTTGACCTTAATTTCCCTAAACAACATCGCAACTCATCGGAGAGAGACACACACCTTTAGGCTCCGTTCTGAAACCAAAAAAAAAAGTTCTTATTCTTTAAAAAGACAATTTCAAACTCAAAAATTATAAGTTTATTGAAATCTAAAAATATGCAATATGGATCTTGGTTGGAAGATCTTGATGAGATCTTTTATACGATGCAAAAAAAATTGAAAAATTATTTTTATTTACTTTATTTTTTAATTTAAAAATATTAAATAAACTGCTTATTTTTTTAAAATTTTTTTGAAACGGAGCCTTAGGTCATATAATCTTTTCAAATACATTGCACTTTCAATTTTAATTCACGCATTACTCTTGCGTTTTCAATTCATGTACTCCTGAATTTCAATAAGTTGTGTTTTAAAGACGTTTTTACTTTCACATGCACGATCGCCCGGTTCGCTGGGCAAATCAGGACGCACCTATTTGAAGTGTTACCGTGATCAGGGACCCACAACCCAAAGAATATCTTGTCTCATGCCTTGACTCCACTCAGACCCGTGTGTTTCTCTCTCTAACTAACTTCTCCTCTCTCTCTCTCTCTCTCTCTGTGAAAATCAAAGCTTTATCCCCAAAATCTCAGAGTAGAAAGAATCAAAAAGAGAAGTCAGTCGCTGCCCTAGAAGTCTCCACGAACCTTCCCCCTCCATAGCTTCCCTCCCACTACCACCCCCTCGCTTTGAATGCTCCCTTCACTTCTCTCTCTCTCTCTCTCTCACGCTCAAAGAAATCACAGACTTGAAACTTCAACAAAGTTTTGGTATGTTCAATGTTCACGATTACCCCCCTGTCATCAGTCTCTTGCTTTATGCTTGAGAGGAGTTATTTTAGTCGTAATAATGCGTAGATTCAGTAGTAGCGTAATTACGTTTTAATTTTGCTTTTCGCTGTGCAAAGTATGGACGTTCTGGTTACACTTACATTGGAGGTAAAGTGAATTTTCATTTACATTACTTCTTGTTTGATTAGAGATGCACGTCGATGATTGATAGGTTTTTGTAAGTTTTGTACTTTACTGTTTAAAAGTGAAATTTTTTCGGTTCTGACGTGTGTTTGTTTCCGTTTTCAAGAACTTTGTTTTAGAGACTCGGGAAATTTGTTGAAATTCAGTTACGTGGTTATTTTCTGTAAATTGTGCTGTTTGGTTGGTCTGGTATATGTTTGTGTTTGTGTGGTGAATCAAACCGATAAGAAAAGTGTATTATTAGAATACGTTTTATTGGGTTTGTTGGACGGTTGAAAGGGAGCTTGGAGAATAGAGCAATAACATCTTTACGATCGTATTTTATATTTCTGTTAGTTAACCAGTGGGCACTGAAGTTGAAAGGATTTGGTAACACACAAATTTTTTTTTCCGTAAACTGGAATATTTGGGCAATACATGTACATGTAATTATTTTTCAATCCAATCTGCTTTCTAGGAGTCTCCTTGATGTAACTTTATCTGCTTGTCATGTTTTACCAGTGTAGTTGCGTATGTTGGGTCGGGGGATTTACTCCTAAATCTCTTCATATCTTTCATGACCGCGTGGCTATGAAGCACCTACACTCCTATAAATCTCCGTATCCGTGTCTAACATGCCGGGACATGGCAAAAATTACATTTTTCAGGAGGACACGGCAGGGACATGTATGGGGACATGACTGGGATTAAATATGCAATTTTTCAGGGGGACATGGGAGGGACACGCATGGGGACACGACTGGGGTTAAATATGCATTTTTAAAAATTTGGGGGTAAATGTGTATTACTTCAAAAAATTGGGTTAAAAGTGTAGTATGATGCTTGTTTATCCATATTGATGCTTCATGGTTCTACATGTACCTATGTTTCCACTGGTTTACAATAATTTTTTTAAGTTGACCTATTTAGTTTTGTTGTGTCCCCAGCCGTGTCCGTGTCCACATTTTTTTAGAAGACCGGTGTCCATATCCATGCTACGTAGCCGCATGGTGTTCTATTTAATTAACCTGCTGTGTTGAAGTTTGTTTTTTGAAGTAGCACAGAACTGTTATGCAGAGACGTTTAACAATATCCTTAGGAGCGAAGATAATGTTATTGTCCAGTTGTCTTTCAAGTGGTTATGAGCTTTTTCCTTATGTATAAGGTGCTTATACTCCAACTCCATGAGATGGGCAGGTTGAACTGCATTTGTGAAGAATGGGGATGATCTGATAACTACCTTTTGTCATGATATCTCCAGGGTGCAATGTTCGGCAGTCTGTGGATGATCTATGAAAGCAGAATGCTCTCTTGCCTTGATCTTTAGTTGAATTTTGACTTTCAGTAATCCGATTAGTATCTCAAGTGGCAGTTTAGTGTATGAACTTCCCAGTTTTGAGGAGGAACTCAGAGGTTGATCATCTATTTTGCA